>NC_079207.1:23945776-24123276 GCF_026745355.1 Beta vulgaris subsp. vulgaris | reverse complement strand
TCCATTTCCATCACGTTTCTATTTTAGGGGGTATTTAGGACTTTTATATATTAACGTTTTTGGTGGTTGATAATAGTCGTAGGCATTCTTTATACTTGACGACGTAACGTTTAAATTATAATTCATTATGCGTGATTATAGACGACGTCTAACCATTTCATATTTTATAATTTCAAAACATTATAGTTTTGTTAACCTTTAATACGAAACTTCATTATATTAATCATAGAGTCCCTTTAAACATATTCGTCATTTTAAGAATTAAATCAGTGAACATTAGTCTTATGGTTCATGATTCAGGCTTAATGGTTTGTGATTATAATATTCGTAATATAATTGTTTGCTACTTTAACATATACAAATTTAACCAGGAAACTATACTTGTTTACTATTACTCTTTAGTTGATGTATTATAATTATATTAATTAAGGTTATCATCATCATTTAATCATTTATTAGTCATAAGATCCCCTTTTAACATATTCGTTATTTAATCAAAACAATAGCAATTAATCCCATGATTCATGAATCCAGCTTAATAACTTGTAATTATAGACCTCGTAATATAACTATTCCATTCTTTAAATCTAAACTATATACGTAAGTGTCTGCTAATTTATTCTAAATTTAACAAGCAAACTATACGTAATTAATATTACTCTTTAGTTGATATATTAGAGTTATATGAAATATAGTATTAAGATTATCGCATAGTATATCGTTATTTAATCGTTTATTAGTCGCAATCTAGTCTCATAATAAAAAGATTGCAAGGATTATATATATATAGTGAGTTTTATATTTTAGTTACTAGTTAAAGAAATCATCAAGATTAATCCAAGTAATTATTAAGCCACCTTACTTAATCAATTTTATTTTCTGATTTATTAGTCAGCCCATATTTAGCCCAACAATATAACACATGGTTACATATATATTTGGGCTTAAACTAAACTAATTACAACAAGAAAATTAGTTAAAGAGGTGTTTTATACCTCTGCTCCAACTGAGCAAGCGTCGAACCAGAGCAGGAGAAGAGGGAGGTCGGCTGAGAGCGGTTCGGGGCTCCGACGGCAGTCGCAGGCGAGGGTGGCCACTGCGGTAGTCTGGTGGTTCTTGGGCGGCGCGCGCGGGTCCACGATACGACGAGGAGACGAGAGAGAGAAGAACTGGGCGAGAAGAGAGATAGGTTGCGAGCGACGGAGAAGTGCGGGCTTGGTAGGCGACGACGGTGGTTACGCATAGGAGGTCGTCGTCGGAGGGTGGTGGTGCTTTGGTGGCTGAACAGAAAACAGAGGGGTGAGGGAGAGTTGCGAATAACAGAGGAGAGAGAGAGGGAGGAGTTGTGCGAAAACAGGGGAGTTTATGGGGTGGTTTTGGAGGCAGTTTTCCGGCGATAATCTCAGGGGGATTGAGTGAATTTGTTTGTGATCAGCGGGTGGTGGTTTGAGGGAATGAACATGGCTTTTTATAGCCATTGTTGAGTTCTAATTTTTGCCCAATTCGATTGGTGAAATTGAATGGATACATGGGTTATTGGGTAATTTGGTTTGATTAATGAATTTTCTTTGCAAATAAGTTTGTTTGTGTTCAATAACCCATTTTTGATTTAGAAATCCATGGGTGGGTTTTTGTGAAGAGAAAACTGAGATGGAGCTAAGGTTTCTGTTTTTTCTTCCATTTCTTTTTTTCTTTTTCTTTTCTTTTCTTTTCTCTTTTCCTTTTTATTAACAAAATCAAGTAATTGTTTTGTTTTCTTATTAATGTAATGTTATTACTTAATTTAATACAACTTGTTATTATTTGTAACTCTTAACCATACATAATAAGTATATATATTTAACGAACTAATTATCCATTACTTGGACATAAAATAACGAAATTTCGATTATAACTTATGATTAAAGAAAAAAATTCAGCAACTAATTATTATTATTTAATTTAAGCAAATTTTAAATTTTCGGTATATTACATCCTTACCCCCTTAGAAAAAGTTTCATCCTCGAAACTTGAGAAAAATCATAACAACATTTTACGGAAATAAGTTTCATATTTATTTAGGTTGTTAACACATAAACGTGTCTTAAAACTACACTTAATAGCACAATAATAGCTAGCATTATCTCCGTGAGTTCGTCAATTCGTACAACGATTTAAGCCTCAGGAGTAGGGAAGGTTTCATTGTCATCAGCTTCGGTTGATTGCATCACGTATACTCTTCCAGCTTGCGAAGATCCACGTACAGGGTTCCTGTTAGCGTTGGTGTTACTTATGTTGCCCTTATATCCGGAAATTTGTCCGTTTCCTTGAGTTCGTCTAGGATCGTAGTTGTTCGCATTTTGGTCCCGAGAGTCTGGCATGGGACAATCTCTGACTAAGTGGTCTCGCTTACCGCATCGAAAACATTGATCTGTCCCTTGTCGACAATCCTTTTCCAAATGTCCTTGCTTACCACACTTATTACATTGGAGAGGCCATCTTTGATAACGATTGTTCTTTGAGAATCCCATATCAACCTCTTGTTGGAGTCGTTGATGATCGACCATCCTGGGGTTTTTTCTTTTTACCATTTTCGTATCCTCTTTTCGAAGCTTCATTTTTCGCTCGACGTTGATAGCTCTATCATGCAGTTCTTGGTAGGACTGACTCATGTGTGCAACAAGCTTTTCTTGAAGTTCCAAGTTCAAACCTCCTTTGAAACGATTCATTCTCTAACGATCGGTGGTTACTAGGTCGGGAGCAAATCGAGCAAGCTCGTTCAACTTCACAGCATATTCCAGGACGGACATGTTCCTTTGCTTCAGTTGGATGAACTCAGATTCCATCTGGAGCTGCAGATATTGAGGGTAGAATTGGCTTCTCATAACTTCCTTTAGTTTTTCCCATCCGAATCCAGGCTGACTTTGGAGGCCCTTGGCGGTTTTCCACCATAGATCAGCTTGCCCATTCAAATAAAATATCGCAAAGTTTACTTTTCATTTTTCGGGCACTGAATGGCATCGAATAACTTTTCCATGCTGTTAAGCCATTCTTCGAATTCGGTGGGGTCTGGCTTGCCGTCATAAGTTGGCGGATTATGCGAGAGAAATCTTTTAAACGTTATTCGAGCATTCTTCTTGCTCCGTCTTGGCCTTTGTCGATTCCCGTGCAGTAGTTCTCATCATCATGAGCCTCATCAAATCCAATCGATTATCGTTTGCAACGTCTTTCCTGGCATCTCCGAATACGGGGTCGTTTCGTAAAACGTCAAATCTTGCCCTTATTTCATCTAGTGAAACATCAGGCTCTTGGTTCCCTTTCCGCCATTAGTAGGATCACTTTCACTCGAAGCCATTTCTAATACATTAATTGTATTAAGATCATCACATGTTCATGCATGAGCATCATAGAATAAATAGTATAAAATATTTCCCGTCCCGTTCCTAACACTCACGCTCATATTGTTTTTATTTACCATTTTCATAATCACGTAAAGCTCCTTCTCAAAACCATTTTATAACTTTATAACCTAATTTGTTTATTTCTTTTTATATCCTATTTCTCATTTTAACTTTCCTTTTTCCTAAAAACTCGTTGGCATGAAAACCCGAGTTTCACTAATGGTCCTTAGAACCTTTGCACTGATACCACTCTGTAACGCCACGACTTCTAAGCATCACTATTAGGTTAATTAATTACAAAGATTAGCAGCGGAAGACCTTCCTAACTTAGTCGGTGCGTCACTGCCGTACTCTCCACACAGGAAAGTACAAGGCAACATTCTTTCATATCACTAAACTTCTATAATAGTGGTAGTACTTCTAGAAATAGATATATAAATAGCTTAAGCATAGCTGATGCTACGTAATCTAGTGATCATAAACTTGGATTACATAACCGTCATAGTCGCATGAATTAACGTAATTTAATCCTCACTGCTATGTCATCCCATTTTCGTATGCATACCTAAAACAGAAAAACAAAACGTCATGAGCCGAGGCTCACTAACATACTACTCTAACAACATAAATTCATTTCAATTCATTTTATTTGCAAACAGAGAGAAGAGAATATAGTAAAAATCATTTCGTAAAACATACACTTCGAATCAGGAATTTACTCCCTCCGTTTCCTAAAGATCTTCCCACTTACTGTTCCTATAGATACCAAGGAAAATCAAGTTGTGTGGGGCATGGTGTGAGTAAAGTAGGAAAGAGAAAGGGGTTAAGATAAATAAACAAATAAAAGGGGTTAAAGTAGGAGAGAGAAAGGGAGTAAAATTGAATTAATAATGTAATGGTGGACCATATGATAGTGACATGAGAGGGTAAATAGGAAAATTTGTTTTGCCAAATAAGGAATAAAGCAAAAGAGAGAACATCTTTTGGAAACACCCTTAAACAGAAAGAGGGAAGATCTTTAGGAAACGGAGGGAGTAAAAGTCATTTCCGTTCATATTATCTCCATTATCACATTTCATTATCAGAAAACTTTCTTTGGTTACTTGGCAAGTACAGAGAAGACATAGCCACCGAGGATATTCATCCCCCCATCAGAAGGTGGCATATAATGCCATAATGCGGGTGCCACCGAGGACGTTGTCCCTCATCAGAAGGTGGCGTTGCCGCCAGATAACAGAATGACACGTGCACGGCCTAGAGAACGTAGTACTGCCATTCACCATCTTTCACTTTCATTTATCATGTTTCGTTTCTTTTGAGTAGTTTTCAGAAACCATAATTAAGTCATTTCATAACGTCATCATATCATTTACAAAACATTTCATATCCCGCACACCATATAAAACATAGCATAAACATTACATAAAAGCACCATAAAATGTAGTTGGAAGGGGAGTGCGGGTGTTAGCTGTAGACGTTACCTGGAATCCTGCTTAACAACCTTGATCATAGGGAAAGGCTTGTAATATCTCTTCCTTTTTAATCTAATAATCAATTCACGGATTAATAAAAGACTTATTAATATTTTATTCGGAAATTTTGAGTTTACTGATCCATTTCCATCACGTTTCTATTTTAGGGGGTATTTAGGAGTTTTATATATTAACGTCTTTGGTGGTTGATAATAGTCGTAGGCATTCTTTATACTTGACGACGTAACGTTTAAATTATATTTCATTATGCGTGATTATAGACGACGTCTAACCATTTCATATTTTATAATTTCAAAACGTTATAGTTTTGTTAACCTTTAATACGAAACTTCATTCTATTGATCATAGAGTCCCTTTAAACATATTCGTCATTTTAAGAATTAAATAAGTGAACATTAGTCTTATGGTTCATGATTCAGGCTTAATGGTTTGTGATTATAATATTCGTAATATAATTGTCTGCTACTTTAACCTATACAAATTTAACCAGGAAACTATACTTGTTTACTATTACTCTTTAGTTGATGTATTATAATTATATTAATTAAGGTTATCATCATCATTTAATCATTTATTAGTCATAAGATCCCCTTTTAACATATTCGTTATTTAATCAAAACAATAGCCATTAATCCCATGATTCATGAATCCAGCTTAATAACTTGTAATTATAGACCTCGTAATATAACTATTCCATTCTTTAAATCTAAACTATATACGTAAGTGTCTGCTAATTTATTCTAAATTTAACAAGCAAACTATACGTAATTAATATTACTCTTTAGTTGATATATTAGAGTTATATGAAATATAGTATTAAGATTATCGCATAGTATATCGTTATTTAATCGTTTATTAGTCGCAATCTAGTCTCATAATAAAAAGATTGCAAGGATTATATATATATATATATATATATATATATATATATATATATATATATATATATATATATATATATATATATATATATATATATATATATATATATATAGTGAGTTTTATATTTTAGTTACTAGTTGAAGAAATCATCAAGATTAATCCAAGTAATTATTAAGCCACCTTACTTAATCAATTTTATTTTCTGATTTATTAGTCAGCCCATATTTAGCCCAACAATATAACACATGGTTACATATATATTTGGGCTTAAACTAAACTAATTACAACAAGAAAATTAGTTAAAGAGGTGTTTTATACCTCTGCTCCAACTGAGCAGGCGTCGAACCAGAGCAGGAGAAGAGGGAGGTCGGCTGAGAGCGGTTCGGGACTCCGACGGCAGTCGCAGGCGAGGGTGGCCACTGCGGTAGTCTGGTGGTTCTTGGGCGGCGTGCGCGGGTCCACGATACGACGAGGAGACGAGAGAGAGAAAAACTGGGCGAGAGGAGAGATAGGTTGCTAGCGACGGAGAAGTGCGGGCTGGGTAGGCGACGGCGGTGGTTACGCACATGAGGTCGTCGTCGGAGGGTGGTGTGCTGTGGTGGCTGAACAGAAAACAGAGGGGTGAGGGAGAGTTGCGAATAACAGAGGAGAGAGAGAGGGAGGAGTTGTGCGAAAACAGGGGAGTTTATGGGGTGGTTTTGGAGGCGGTTTTCCAGCGATAATCTCAGGGGGATTGAGTGAATTTGTTTGTGATCAGTGGATGGTTGTTTGAGGGAATGAACATGGCTTTTTATAGCCATTGTTGAGTTCTAATTTTTGCCCAATTCGATTGGTGAAATTGAATGGATACAATGGGTTATTGGGTAATTCGGTTTGATTAATGAATTTTCTTTGCAAATAAGTTTGTTTGTGTTCAATAACCCATTTTTGATTTAGAAATCCATGGGTGGGTTTTTGTGAAGAGAAAACTGAGATGGAGCTAAGGTTTCTGTTTTTTCTTCCATTTCTTTTTTTCTTTTTCTTTTCTTTTCTCTTTTCCTTTTTATTAACAAAATCAAGTAATTGTTTTGTTTATTATTTTGTTTTCTTACTAATGTAATGTTATTACTTAATTTAATGTAACTTGTTATTATTTGTAACACTTAACCATACATAATAAGTATATATATTTAACGAACTAATTATCCATTACTTGGACATAAAATAACGAAATTTCGATTATAACTTATGATTAAAGAAAAAAATTTAGCCACTAATTATTATTATTTAATTTAAGCAAATTTAAAATTTTCGGGATATTACAGAAAACTCTACTGAGACAAAACAAAGATAGGCTGTCAAGAACGTAGAGGAGGTAGGATGGGCAGTTGGTCAGATCTAGTATGGATCATACATGGACAATAGTTGGAGTCGGCGGCTCTCCCAGGGTTCCCTAATCTTGGATCCTGAGGAAACTAAAGTCCACTCCTATTGCGTATCCCTTTGTTTCCCTCTTCAATCTCTTCCTCTTTTCCTTCATCGTTGCAACCTTTTCGCCTTCCTCCCAAACAGATCCCTCCATATTTCATAATTGCAGCCCTAAATCTGACTCTAATTGCCTTACCAACAGGCCTCTTCTCAAGATCCCCAAATCTTTAATCCCCCTACTTAACCGAATTTTTATTTGCTTAATGGGTTTTGCTGCTAATATCAGCAGTAATGATTTCAAATCGGCGGACGGAACAATGTCTCCCTTTTCTTGCCTCGAGATGCCGTGAAAATTAGTCTATTTTTCTCCAAGAAATGCTATTGAATTAATCTCCCTCCCCAATCAAATTACAAGGATGCTCATCATTAAGGCAATATTAATCCTCTCTCACCTATGTCAAGGAGCTGCAATTAACACGCCACCCCCAGGGAAGTTCTTCTTTCTCTCTCTTCGTATCCTCTCTTCTGTATTACTCTCTTTGCCTTATTTTTCTTGGTTTTTCTACATGATGTTTCCCCTTCCCTCTTTTCTCCTTTTTGTTGGTTTTTCAAAATTGTCTGCCTTAAGTAATATCATAGATTTCTCTTCCCCTCCCCTCTTCTCTCGACCTATGCACATCCTTCTGATGATTTTATCTTTATTGCACTATACTCCTCTTTGTCCCACCCATCAAATTGTCCTCTATAAATACCTTTCTTTTTCTGCCCCCTTTCTTTCATCCCCTCACTCTCACCACTCATTCTGCTCAAACTTCTCTCTCTTTGCTTACTGCCATCTTCCTTTACCTCCCATGTTGGATACTCCTCTTAAATATGCCGTTGCCGTCAAATCCCTTAGCCCTTCTCATTCCGTTCCCCCTAACGTTAATAAGACCTCACCACCTCCAACTGCCCATGTGGATCACAGTGTTAGTCTGCCCCTCACCCCTACCCTCATCATTCCCCAACCAATGGGCCATAAAAGTGACTGTGCATCTTCCTCTCCCCCCATCAGGGAACACAAGTCCTTCTCTCACAGACCTTCCACATCCACCTTCCCCAAGTGTGACTGTCGCAGCACCCACTATAGAAAACGTCACCCTTGAAAAACTTTGATCCTCCCGTTTTTTCGGAAAAGTATGGGGAGACCCGATACCCACTACTGCTATCATTAATCGCCTTAAGCGGGATTGGAAATTCATCCATGGTGAAGTCTCTTTTCGCCACCTTGCCAACGGATGGTTTCTCATTTACTTTTCCAACCCTCTTGATCAGGCTGATGTCTGGGATAGGAGACCTTGGTTCGTCCAAGGTCTCAACTTTGTTCTCCTGCCTTGGCGCCAGTTTTTTAAACCATTTTTTACCCGCATAACTCACGTTGATCAATGGGTTAAAATTCCTTTCCTGCCTATCGAATTATGGTCCTGGACCCACTTAGCCACCCTCACCCAAAAGACCGGCCATCTCATCAAGCTCGACCGCTTCACTCTCCAAGATGATGAGAAAGCTCAGTTTGCGCGCGTTTGTCTCAACATCAACATAACCAAGCCTGTTTTAAGGTCTCTCACCATGACGGCTGAAAATGACTCCCATGAGTTCTTCCTCTCTTATGAGGGGGTCCACGAGGTATGTCCTCTTTGTGGTGCCAAAGATCATTTTCTTAATACTTACCCTAAAAAGCCTGAACCTTGTATTGAGCTTGTAGTGGCTCAGATGGAAGCTAATAACATCAAGCCGACTACCACCAACCTTCCCATGACTGGATTTTGGTTAAACCCCAAAGGCGTCAATGTTTCCATCAAGCCGACTGACCAATCCCTCGCTGCCATGAAACCCTCGACAACCCTCCCCCATCACCACCCCTACCCCTCCCCCTTCAAATCTGCCTCTCACTAATGCTTTTGCTACTCTTGCGGACTTTCAAATCTCTTGTGACGCGGACCTTCAGCTCAACCCCCCCCCCCCCCCCCCCAAGCTGATCATGATCCCTTGGAGCATTTAAATGACCCAGGTGAAGATGACCTCGACGAAGAGTTTCTCCAGGCTTTGGGGTTATCCACCATAACCCACACATTACCTTCGATGCTAACATGACTCATCTGGACTCGGACCATGACACTCACTCTGCCGAAGAACCATCTGACACGCCTAAGAGGCGCAAGAGGGAACTTTATGAAATGGCCCAGTCATCTTCCTCCTCCACTCCATGATTCTGTCTTCTAATTTTATTTACTTACGTACCATGAGGGTATTTTTTGGGTTACTTTTCTTTTTGTCTAGCTTTTGTGATCTTCATTGTATAAATTATAAAACTAGACCCCCTCATTTGTATGTTAGTTCCCCCCTTCCTAGAATTTCACGATGTTCCAACGTCTTAGGGGGTTTTCTTATGATCTTTTGTCTTAACTGTACTATGTTTCATTCCTCTATTTATTGCAACTGTTGTTTCATTTATGCATGTGTTTCTAGCTGCTCTCATGTAATGCTATATCCATCCCTCTTCTACTCTCCCTCTCATCCTTTTGTTTTCCAGGAACATCTCTTTCGCTTGTCGCCACCGAACATCTCTTCGCCTCACACCTCTGTCCATTTGGTAATCATATCTTCTGCATTTCATTTCTGATTAACCACTTATCTACGGACTCGAGTGTTTAATCACTCGCTAATGACTCGAGTGCTCCATCACTCGCAATGCTCTCAGGGTTTTTACCCCATCTCAGTCTCTTTAGTTTCAAACTGCTACCTTTCTTGCAACAAGGGACCTTAAATCCCAAATAGACAAAAAATGGTGTCTGTAGCCGTTTTCGCACAGTGGCATGATCATTAACATTTTGTGAATTTTGGCCCACTTTCTTTAAGGCCCACAAGACCTGATGGGGGTGTTTTTTGCAATTCCCCGCCATCTTAAAATGGACTGCTGGCCACGTCCACAAACGGGCCTTCGTACTAATCATAATGCTATGCCCCTCTAATTTTGTTTTTAAAAATGAAAATCCTCGCATGGAATATACAAGGGGAAAAAAAGCCCAACGCTCTAGCTGAATTGATTTATTTAAAAAATAAATTTCACCCCGACATTATCTTCATATTTGAGACTCTTACTAACTCGCGCAATAGCAATAAAATTTTAAACGCTTTACATTTTGACAACAAATTGATCATAGACCCTGTTAATCACTGTGGAGGTATTTGGGTATGTTGAAACAACAAAAACATCATTTACAAACCCACTGCTAAAACGTACTGCATCCTTGGCATATACTGCCCAGCTCAGGAACAAGAAAAGGACACCTTCTGGACGCACCTATCTAATGAGCTATAAAATATTTCTTCCCCATGGATCTTACTCGGAGACTTTAATGAAATGCTCACTTGTCATGATAAACTTGGGGGACGCCCTCTGCTCCCTTTTCAATTAAAAAGATTACCCCGACTAATGAAAAATACTAATGCAATTGATATACCCTGTCTACAAAAATCTTTTTCTTGGAAAAGCAATTTATCAACTCACTCTATATATGAACGGCTTGATAGAGCAATCGCACATCAGACGTTTAGAGATGACTTCCCGGAAGGTACTATCTCTTATGGCACTTTCTCTGTGTCTGACCACGCCCCTATGTTCTACTCTTCCAATGACATTCCTAAAACAACTCCCGCCTTGTTCGCGTCCAACATTGGAACATTAAGCTTACAGGGTCCCGATTTTTTCGCGTCCAACAACGCCTCTCCCGTATTAAAACAGCTTTAAAAACATGGGTAAAACAAAAGTTTCATCACACTCGTAACAAATTGCTTGCCAATGAAACCACTATACAAGATTTGCAAAACCGCCTATGGCTCCAACCTTTCAACTCGATCCTCATAAATCATATTGGCCGGTTAATTAAACAAAGGGAGAAACTTCTTCTCTATGGCCAACGCCACTGGGGGACCTTGAGTCGAAAAACCTCGTTAACCCAAGGAGATCGTAACTCCCGATTTTTTCACAATAGAATGAAGAAAAAGGTGGCCTCCACTAATATTTACAGACTAAAAAATGACCTCAATAATTGGGTTGACTCTCACGAAGATATAGCCGACATTCTAAATCTCTCATTCAAAAAACGATTTACCTCTACAGCTGATCCCCGCAGAAGAATTGATCTTAGCCATATCTCCCCCTTTGTCTCTGACATGGACAAAATTAATCTTCTCGCTCCTATCTCTAAAAAGGAGATTCAGGACATTTTCAATGACGTCAACCTAAATAAAGCCCCGGGCTCTGATGGGTTTGGGAGTAAATTTTACCAAGCCTATTGGCCTCTGATTGAGCATGATGTCTGCCTTGCTATCCAAAATTTCTTCCACCACGGAAAGCTCCCCCCTCTTTGAATCACACTATTATAACGCTAATACCAAAAATTGACCACCCCGAAAACCCTAACCATTTCCGGCCTATCAGTCTTATTAACACCATATACAAAGCCATCTCCAAAATCCTAGTTCAACGCCTCGCCCCTATTTTAGCAAGGGAAATTTCACCTCTACAGAATGCATTCACTCAGGATTGTTCCATACATAACAATGTCCTGATCGTTCAAGAAATTCTAAACGTTTTTCGAAAATCGCAAAATAAAACAGGTTGGTGTGCCCTAAAATTAGATATGGAGAAAGCTTACGATCGTATAGAATGAGATGTTCTCTGGAAATTATTAGACTCCAATGGATATCCCCCCCCCCCAATGGGTCTCCTGGATCAAAGAATACGTTACTAACGTTTCTTATTCTATCAAGATTAATGGCCAAACCTCCCCATGGTTTAAACCTTCAAAAGGCTTGCGTCAAGGAGACCCTCTCTCCCCGTATTTGTTCATACTCTGAATGGATGCGTTCATAAGAAAGCTCACGCTTGCTTCCCAAAACCCAAAATTCGGGATTGGTTTCAAACTTTCCCCTAAAGGAACCCCTATCCCATGCTTAATGTTCGCTGATGACAGTCTCCTTTTTTGTAAAGCCTCTCCGACGTCCTGCCGCACTTTGAAGGATTTAATCGACAATTTTTGTCTTCAGTCAGGTCAACTGGTAAACTTCCATAAATCAGCTTTTATCACTTCAAGGCACGTCTCCAATGCACGAAAAGCAAGCCTTGCAGCTAGCTTCAACATGCAACCCACTCCACACCTGGGGCGTTACCTTGGAGTTTACTTCTCATCTTACTTCCCAACCAATAACGACTTTAAAAATATTATCCAAAAAACCGAACAACGTATTCACCAACGGGAAGCTGACTTCCTCTCCAAAGCGGGACGCTTAACATTGATTCAAACTAATCTAGAGGCTCTCCCCTCTTATGTGTGCTCTTCTTCCCTCCCTTCTAAGATTGCCGCTTCCTTGGACAAGTCACATTGTAATTTCTTTTGGAGACAGCAAAAGGAAAAGAATGTCCTCCCACTTGTTGCTTGGGATACGATTTGCCGCCCTAAATCAGTTGGTGGCCTCGGGCTCAGAAAGGTCCTCCCTCTCAACCAAGCTTTTTTGGCTAAATTAGGATGGAAAATTCTAACGAACCAAAATAGTCTTTGGGTTCAACAACTCGTCTCACAGAAATACCTATCAGCCCAATCTTTTCTAAATTGCAACCCCAAACCTAATGCTTCCCCCATCTGGAAAAATATTCTCAAACGTCACATCCTTAGAAGAGGCATCCGCTGGAAAATTGGCAATGGCCAACTAGTAAATTTCTGGTTAGATAATTAGGTCTCCCCCGACAACCTCCTAACTATGCTTAATTTTCTCCCGTCTCAAGTGAACTCAACCCTTCTTGTAAGTCATTTTATCCGCCCTGATAAGACCTGTGACATTCACCAGCTATCTTCCATAGTCCCAGTCACATTATTCAACTTATCAAAGGCATCCCTATCCCAGTTCATCCCCTACAAGATGAACCTATTTGGGGGCCCACAGCCTCAGGCAATTTCTCTGTCAAATCTGTAACTTGGATAGCCCATAACATCCCCCAACCCAGTGTCAAATGGGCCTTTGCCTGGATTTGGCAACTTGATCTCCCACCAAAGCTACTAATTTTCTTATGGCAAATTTGTCAAAATAGTATTGTTGTCCGTTCGATTCTTCATAAAAGAAAAATAATCCCTCTTTCCACTAGCCTAGTTTGTACTCTTCATGAAGAGACTATCGATCATCTCTTCATTACTTGCCCTAAAATCAAACCTCTTTGGACCACCAATCAAGTTCAATAATGGCTAGGTAATAATTACACACCATCCTCTCTCCTTGGAGACCTTCAAAACCTCAAACCAAATAAGCCTGCCCTTTCTAAACTTATCTTTTTACTTTGGGCTATTTGGAAAGAATGAAATGAGATTATCTTTAACAACCTCTCCCTCAATATTTATAGGATTTTTCATAAAGCAAAGTTCTATCACGATGAATGGATTCACCATCTTTCTCTAGACCAATGCATCCTAGCAGGTACCTCAAATCACTTCCACAACCCACCTCCCTTGATCACCACCACCTCAACTCCTCGCCTTATTGCTTGGACTCCGCCAGCAGCTACCTATTACAAATTAAATTTTGACGGATCAGTTCGCGCCTCTTCGCCCGCAGCAGGGATCATTATTAGAGACCACCAAGGGAGTCTTCTCCAAGCCAAAGCATACAATCTCGGCAACACACAGATTATGGTGGTAGAGGCGCTTGCTCTTCAGAAGGGGTTGCAGCTTGCTCTTCAATCCGGCTACAAGAACATAGAAATAGAAGGCGACAACCTCCTGGTTATCAACACCATCAAAGGCATTTGGAAGCCTCCTTGGAAAGTTTCGACTATCATCTGCGACATCATTCTTATGCTCACCCTTTTCGACAGTTAGAATCTACGAGACATCTACAGGGAGGCAAATAAGGCAGCAGTCCGGATCGCTAATGTTGGTCATTTAGTTACCGATGATTACCCCATTGTAGATTCTTTTTACTCTTCGTTACATTCCATCCTTGTAAACGATGTTTTAGGTGTTTCCCTCGTGCGGAGGGTCATCTAAAATTTTTTTCTTACCTTATTAAAAAAATATATATATTCCTTTTTGAAAAATTTTGTATTAATTGTTCTATTTTCTTTCATGAAAGGGTTTTTTCCTCACAACTTTATTGGGGAGATTAAGAAAAGAAGAAAATGCAAGTAATTTGTCAATATAATATTTTCATCATATACATTTTTACGACAAACCATGCCATTTCATATAGGTATAACTATTAGAAAATTAGAGGAATTATTTCCGAAGAGTTTAATGTGAACAAGAAGAGTTAGAGAGTGAAATTAGGTAGTACTAAGAAGGAATAAACTATATTTATAATTAAACTACCTTGAGTGTCAACCCTAGTAGTTGAGCCAAGCTTAACCAAGCCACTTGGTGGTTTTTTTTTTTTTTTTTTTGGGGGATTGAAAACAAGATACAACTTACTTAGCATGTCGACCAAAATCATATCGGGTTGAATACCATAGCATTATTTTGGAGATTAAGATAAGAAGAAAGTGCTCTACAAGTTTTAGCCAGGTGACATTTCAAAAAGAAAAGATTTATCTTTAAGAGTAAACAAACAAGCGAAGCCATCCAAAAAAATTAAAAACAACGGACAAAAGACAAAAAACAAAATCTTTGCACCAGCCGGGAATCGAACCCGGGTCTGTACCGTGGCAGGGAACTATTCTACCACTAGACCACTGGTGCAATTCATGAAATATAATAGCGTATAATATTAATTATAGTAAAGCGTATAACTTTTTTATCTTAATTTGGCCGATGTGGAGTTGCCGCATTTTGAAGTATGAGCTGGATCAAGTGCTTTTTGCTCTTATCCCTTCAGCGGAATATGATGCAATATACGACCATTGACCAGCAAAATCATTAACTTATATCATTACTTGTTAGTAGTATTAGATTAAATTTCTTAGTGGAAAGTTTATTTAGTTGTATTACTTTGAATAATTATATATGTACGTCTCCTCCTCCCATGCGTTGCGCACTTACGCTTCCACCAGTCCGCCACTGACTTAAAACACACCGCAATGCTTTTTTTTGTCCAATCGAGAATTCGTGGTAAAATAAATTGCCTTTTGACTGTCCTCGTATAGGACCACTAATTTAGAGGCCCAACAAGCTCTAAATCTCCCCTTTCCAACAATATTAAAATTTTTGCTTTTACCAGAATTTGAATCTTAATCTCCCATATTGAAAATATGAAGTCATACCTTTAAACCCAAAAGTTCTTGATTATACCACAATGCATATAATATAGTATTACTTATTCTAAAATATGATAGGATTACTATCCCACCAAATATGGAAATCTTTGACCAATTTCAATTTTTTTATAAGTACTTTTTTCACGTTAGCTTTGACATGGACACGGGGTTCATGATTTATCCGCAGTACTTCAACCCATCTGTGTTATTAGCACACAATTTTAATTATGAATATTTTTATGTTTAATTGATTAATAAAAAAACTTTTAAAACATTGATATTTTAAGATAGACATTGAGATGTACTCCAAACTATTTAGATACTATATCTTATGTTAACATATAGGTCTAAACTCTAAATTGTTGCTGAAAACTAGTTTGAAAATAGTATACAAGTCATATTGTTTTTTTGACAAGTATATTAAGATTTTAAATAGTAGGTGAATGTAGGTTATTAGGATAGACAAAGTAAAATTATGAATTAAAAATTATAAGAAAGTGACTTAGTGAGGACTGAGGAGTGTCTCATTTTTATGAACAAAAGGATGTGTGAGATTTGTAGAGGGACATGTATCAGTTATAAGATGGATTGGTTGAGCATATGTTCGTCTTTTACATTTAAGGTACGATATTTAGCTTTGTAACTATATACTTCCTCCGTTTCATAGAATCGTAATAGATGTCACATTGTATATTTTTGGGTGTTTCAAATTAGATGCAATAATGTTTTTTTTCTTTATTTAGTAACTTTTGCCTTATACTTTTACCATTTTACCCTTACTAACTAGTTTTAAGTACACTAATCTACTTCACTTTATATGTGGGCCATAACAGTTTATTTTTTCCCTCCTTTCACATGGGGACCACTACAATTAATCTACTTCACTTTATACTACTTAAACATGCTTAGGAAATTTTGTCTAGAAATCCGTTTTAACAACAATGCGACATTTATTATGAAACGGAGGAACTATTATTATTTTAAAAAAACTAGCGAGTTGTTGATTACCTTAGCCTAGTACTCCATATTCAAAGATTTCTATCTCAAATTTTGTCCAAAACATTTGGAATACTAAACAAAATGAGTATATGAAGCAAATGAGGATCAAAGTAAATAAAGCATTGATGTCAACACATTTTGCAGAACAAATGATCATTTACTTGAGATCATTTGCTATTTTTATTTATTACATCAACATATTACAAATCGTAAATTTAATTAATACTGAAAAAAGAAACTTAAAATACAACTTAAGAGTATAATCAAATTTAAGCTAACTATGACTGCTTACAAGCAGGGAGTGGAGCACCACAAAGACCAGGATTACCAAAAAACGCAGAAGCAGGAATGTTAGCCTTATGAAGTGGGATTTCCCCGCTTAGTTTATTTCTGAAGACTTGAAATACTTCCAAGTTCTCCAAATTCAGCACCTTCCCTGGAATACTTCCAGTTAAGTAATTTCTTGACAATTTAATTGTCTTCAAATTACTAGCATTTCCAATTTCTTCTGGAATTGTTCCTGAGAGTTGGTTACGCACCATTTTCAACACTTGTAGTTGATTCAACCTCCCAATTGAATTGGGTATACGCCCTCCCAATGGATTATTCGACAATATCAAAGAAGTGATCGAGTCCATGGCAAGCTTATTTCCGACATTCTTGTCAATAGGACCAGAAAACATGTTATTAGACACATCGATAGAGTTATAATGTCCTCGTGGTTCATCCACATTCTTATCAAAAATATACTCCAAAGAGCCCGAAAACTTGTTTGAATGAAGATCAAGGTCTGAGAGTAATAGAAGATTCTTGAATTCCTTTGGAATGGTAGAGTAGAATCTATTATTAGACAAATTAAGATACCATAACTCACTCATGTTCCCTATCCATGAAGGCAGCTTCCCTCTTAGTTCATTGCTTGATAAATCGAGGTAGCCTATTGATGAGGAAGACAACCACTTGGGTAGCTCGCCTTTGATTCCGGTCTTGGCTAACATTAGCCTAAAGACATTGAACTCAGAAAACCAACTTGGTATGCTCACTAAAGCTAGAGGATTATATGACAAATCAAGAATTTGTAAATCCTTAACTTTAGTAAGTTGACGAGGAAGTGGACTTACAAGTTGATTTTTAGATAAATCTAAGGCCATAAGACTCTTTAGATTGCCAAAACTTGTGGGTATCTGTCCTACAAATCGATTGTTCGAACACATCATGTTAATCAATGTAGTAAGACGTCCTATACTTGATGGTAGACGCCCCGTAATCATATTGTTGTCTAAGGTGATTTGTTGAATTCTAGGAAGATCTCCAATGGAATCCGGTATAACACCGGTCAATCTATTGTTGCCGAGACCTAATACTTCTAGCGAAACAAGCTGGCTTATTGAAGAAGGGATTGATCCCGTGAGTTTGTTTTGGTCTAGTGACAAGTATTCTAATTTAGTTAGTTTACCTATAGAATCAGGTATGTTTCCACCAATACGATTTATAGAAAAATCTATATCAGTTAGACTCTTAAGCTTGCCAATGTCGGAAGGAATTCGACCCGAGAGTTTATTATCATGAAGATCAATCCTAGTTACTAAAATCATCTTAACAATCGAAGATGGTATTGGACCAGAAAAATGATTTTCTGAAAGACCCAATTCCAAAATCGATGTCAATGATCGAAAAACAGAGTCGGGTATGGTGCCAGAGAGGGTATTTTGGTTAAGATAGAGCTTTGTTAACTTAATAAGGCCACTAAAGGAAGAGGGTAGTGAACCATTTAGCTTATTGATGTTGAGGAAAAGTTGGGTTAAATGAGATAACTTACCAAGTTGCGGTGGAATAGGACCAGTTAGTTCTTTAAGGTTGCTCAAGTCAAGGAGTTTAAGATAGGTGAGGTTGCCTAGAAAAGGGGAGAGTGTACCTGACATTGAGGTGTCTAATATGAAGTCATCACCAGCTACTAGGCCAGAACGAGAGACGTTTACAACTCGTCCGTTGGCGGTGTCGCAACCAACACCCTCCCACGCAGTGCAGCAGTCGGTGGTGGGGAGCCAAGTGCCGAGGAGTTGCGACGGATCATCACTGATTCTGTGCTTAAAATCAAGCAGGGCCTCTTTGTCTGTGGCATGGCAGGATTCTACGAAAATGGGTGTATATATGTGAATAAGTAAGATTATGACAATGTAAATGAGGGGAAAACATGTTTTAGAGTTTATCATGATGCCTGATGGGAGAAAATGAGAAATGATATTTGGCGTGCTAAGAAGTAAGAAATGGTGTGATGTTAGAGATAAATCATGCACCTACTTATATACTACTATCATACTATGAAGCGCGATAAAAGAAGAGGAGAACGTGGAAATTGGTACGTTGCTACTTGCTACGAACGCAAGAAACAAGGGATGAAAGGACAGCTCATACTCCTAGAATAGATTTTTTTTGTTTATGGCATACTCCTAGAATAAGATTGTTAGTATTAAAGATTGTTAGTATTAATTTCGGTTTTATCTTGTCATTAAGTGCCTCTAGTCAGTTCTATTCATTTTTAAATTGTTGTTTTAGAAGCCCATTGATTGATATGATATTGCAGATTTGCAGGACTCTTTTTAATGATATCCCAAGCTATTTGACTATTGAAATAATTTGTTCCATTTTAAATTATGTACATTTTCAAACATATAATACAACACAATTTTGGGAATTACAGGGTTGCAAGTTTTTTTTTTTTATATCCATATGAGCCACGAAAGCATTACAAAGTACAAAGAAGGGGAGGAGGATTCAAACCTATGACCTATCATTCACATGCCATAACATCTCAATTTTAACCATATTAATAATTTTCAACTAGTATTTGGGCCCGGGTGTTGCCCTGAATTGATATTGTTTTTCGAATTTGATATGTATTTTTTTTTCCATTCTCACTAAAATATATTAAGGAAAACTCAACATTTAAGAGGTAAAAATATAATAGTGTGGACACTTAAAGCATGATTAAAAGTTGTTTAAGATGGTAATTGTCTCATATATAATATCAAGAGGTCACTAAAAGTAACTTGGTGAACATACTATATATGAACTCTCAAAAATTGGAGAGAAACGTTTAGATAAGGAGCTTCTTTAGAGCGATGAAACCCATTATCCTCGCTAACATAAATTGAGAATTAACTTTAATCTTCGAACACAAACTGACAATCCCGACTTTTTTTTTTTGATAATTTGCGAGACTCTTTTATTGATAATAATATGAAGGTAGCCTCTATACTCAAAATAGGGTATTCCCCCACTAGGTGGGCGAAGTTTTCATAGTGTCAAAGCACACCCTATAGAGAGGAGTCCCCCTTCAATAAACTGATACAATCGAGTCTCATTACAAGAAGCATGAAAAGTGAAAGATTACAAAACAGATTACATAATTTGGTGAAAAGGGAAGGTGCCAGCAGGGTACATTCACCCATACAAATCTGGGCTTAAACATCCAAAGGCTGAGGTCATAACTAGGCCACGAAGTTATCCATGCGAGCGAGGCCTTGCTTTGCTAAGGTGTCGGCCACCTGATTTGAGGATCTTCCTTTGTGAACTATGGTGATATCCAATTCTCCATTGCAAGCTGATCTGATGAAGTTTAGATGAAATCCTAGATTCCATGGGCCTCCCTTTTCCCCGGTACACCAAGCTACAGCATTAGCGGAATCTGATTCAATCATGAGGGATGATTTTCTGAAAGCATCATTAGCCAAAGTGATTGAAAGGGCACGATGAATTGCGAGAACTTCCGCGCTATTTATCTCCATTGTCGGTATTGACATTGAGAAAACACATTTGAAATGGCCCAAGTGGTTGCGGAGAACACCTCCAATTGCGGCTTTGTTCATGGCAGTATTATAGGATGCATCTACATTCCACTTTAGCATATTCTCACAAGGGGCCATCCATATTGCTGCTGCAGGGTCAGTCATCTTTGGTAGTTTTTGGGCCCCATCACCCCATAAGAGACATCTTGGGTTTCGCTGAATGTCCATTAGGGTGTATGGGAAAGCATCAGCCCATCCAGAGATCCACCATCCTAGCCTCAACAGGATTAGGTCACAGACATTCGAAGGCGGAGAAGCAATTTTATCAAAAATACGTGAGTTTCGTTCTTTCCATATTGACCATGGAATGATAAAAAAAATCGCCTGCCAGACTTTCTTGAAGAAGGGAGATTTTAAAGGAGACGCCCATTGATCAAATAAAGATCGCAGGGATAGTGGAAAACACCATTTGGTATTCCACATCCCCATCCACCAGTTCCAGATATGAGATGCGAAGGGGCAGTGAAGAAATAGGTGGTTCTGATGTTTTGGGGAGGAGTGACATAACCCACAAATATCTTCTGATTGAGGAATGATTCCAAGGGAAGCTAATTTGCTTTTGGTGTTTGTTCGGCCCAGTAGAGTGGCTCAAATGAAAATTTCAATGCGGTGAGGTACTAGGCCAGCCCATATCCCTTTGATTGCATCTATGCGAGGAGGAAGGGTAGCTTTTGCCATTTCCAACGAGAAAGATTTTGATGAGAAATTACCTGATTTGTGGAAGGTCCATATGGGTGAGTCATTATGCCCAGTTGCAAGAAAAACCTGCTGGAGGAGTTGTAATAAGTTTTCTTTTTCCTCTGTATCACGAGTTCGGAGTTCCCGGATCCAAGAGAATGACCAGATCCACTGGAGGCCATCCCAGTAGCCCATGGAGGCTATAGTAGCGGAATTATGTGCCGCTAAGAGGAAGAGGCGAGGGAAAAGGATTTTCAGAGGCTTTGGCCCAATCCACACGTGATGCCAAAAAAGAGTATCAGCCCCATCTCCAATTAACATTCTCCAGCCTTGAAAAGCCAAGGTTTTTGATTTTGGGTTTTTTAGAACTGCATTACAAATATTTCGCCATGGGCCGCCTTGTTTTTGGGTTTTTAGGTCGTGGATGGTGAAGGTTTGGGGGTATTTGTATTTTTCCCATACAATCTATCTCCATAGATGGGATGGATCAATGAAAAATTTCCATATCCATTTGTATAGTAGTGCCAAATTCCGGTGATAGATATTGCCAAGGTTGAGTCCTCCCAAAGATTTGGGAAGTTCTATAGTATTCCATGCGACAAGCGACAGGGACTTTTTCCCTTTTTCACCACTCCAAAGGAATTGCCTTTGGATTTTGTTGATTTTCTCTATAACGGATTTTGGGATTGGGAAGATCGACATATAGTAGAGGGGAAGGCTGGATATTGATGATTTTATAAGTGTGACCCTGCCACCTATAGATAGTAATCTCCCTTTCCAAGAATCAAGCTTCTTTGATATTCTATCAATAATCGGGTCCCATGATTTGACCCTAGAAATATCACATCCAATGGGAAGGCCAAGGTAGGTGAAAGGTAGGGTGCCTCCGGTGCATAAGAGTGTTTTAGTGGCTCGGCTCATCCAGTCCGGAGGGACATTAATTCCTATTAAGGAACTTTTATGGAAGTTTATTTGCAATCCAGAAGCCAAATGAAAGAGGATTAAAGCCTTTTTGATGTTTTGCAGGTATTGTATATTTGGGGGGTAAAAGATTTGGGTGTCATTTGCATATTGAAGGTGTGAGAGACACAAGCCACCTTTCGATGTTTCAACCCCTTCCCAATAGCCGTGATTTATTGCTTTATGAATTAGCAAGTTTAGTGACTCCACCGCTAGTACAAATAAGAATGGTGATAAGGGGTCCCCTTGGCAGCCCCTTTTGGAGTTTAAAGGGAGGTGAAGGAGAACCATTGATCAGAATTGAAGATGAGGCAGTCATTACACATGATCGGATCCACTGGCGCCACTTTATAGGGAAGTTCATTTTTTCCAAAGTCCAGTCGAGGAATTTCCAAGATACGCTGTCGAAGGCCTTATGGAAGTCTATTTTGAGGAGTGAGGTTGGTGTTTTCTTTCTTTTGCAAGTGTCGATAAGTTCCCCTGCTATAAGTACGCTGTCCAAAATCTGTCGGCCTTCTATGAAGGCTGATTGTGCAGGCCCTACAAGTGAATTCATAACCTTTTGGAGACGGTTTGTGAGAATCTTGGCCACGATTTTGTAGAGGCAACCCACCATACTCATGGGTCAGAAATCTTTAAAATCGGAGGGTTTATCAACTTTGGGTATTAAGGCAATGTATGCCATGTTACAGCCCTGAGGGAGGTGAGAAGATCTCCAAAATTCGAAAACTGTTTCATACACATCTTCTTTAATTACCTCCCAAGCACTTTTAATGAAGGTGAAATTGAAACCGTCCGGCCCCGAGGCTTTATCCGAATTACAAGATGCAACTGCCATGTCTATTTCTTCCCTGCAGAAGGGTTCGATAAGTGATGCTGCCTGGTGAGATGATAGTTGTTTGAAGTCCAATCCCTCGAGTAAGGGCCTGTTGGTGAAGTCTTCTTTGAATGCTTTTTTAAAAAATTTTGTTGCCTCCTTTTTTATTTTCTCCGGGTCAGAGGAAGTGTTTCCATCAATATTGATGGATGAGATGCAGTTTCGTCTTTTGCGAATTGAAGCCACCACATGGAAGAACTTTGTATTACGGTCCCCCTCTTTTAACCATTTGATCCGGGAATTCTGGGCCCAGTAAGCCTCTTTCCTTTTCATCCAGGCCCAAAGTTCAGTTTGGGCTCTTTTCTTTCTTTCAAGTTCCTCGTCATTGAGGTTTCGGTTATTGGAGATCTTATCCATCTGCTTGATCTCGTTTTCAAAGTGCTTGATTTTTGTTTCAATGTTTCCGAACACAGTGATGTTCCAGTGGAGGAGACTCTTTTTAACTGCTTTTAGTTTCATACCCATGTTTCCCAGAGGTGAATTTTGCCAGGTTTCTTTTATGAGCTTCATACAACTTGGAGAGGTAAGCCAGCAATTTTGGAATTTGAAGGGTTTCTGGCCCCAATTTTGAGAGAGTGAGGTTAACAAGAGTGGGCAATGGTCTGAGAGTCCGCGGTTTAGAAGTGAGAGTTTAAGTGATGGGAAGTGGGTTAGCCATTCTGGGTTGATGAAGCATCGATCCAATTTGCTTTTGGAATTCCCCTGGAACCATGTGTACTTGTCTTTTAAGGAGATTTCCAAAAGTTGCATAGACTGGATAAATGATTTGAAGGCATCAATAATATCTGTTTGAGAGGATAACTGGCTGCCTCTGTCAGAGGGGGAGAGTATATCATTAAAATCTCCTATAATGAGGCATGGTAGTTTTGATTTTTCCCAGAATTCATACAATTCATTCCATACCCTCGCCCGATCCGATGATGTGCATGAATTATATATGGCTATCAGTGAGACTTCCCATTTTAAAGGGGTTATTTGGCCTAATATTGCAATCCAGTGTTTGGAGCACATTGAGGATGACACCATGAAGAACTTTTTCGACCACATGAGCAGAATACCCCCAGAGTTACCTTCTGCAGGACTGAAGGTCCATTCCACATCTGGGGTGTTCCATAGTGTTCTAACTGACAATCCCGACTATAGGCATATTTTTAATATTGCCTTCGCGGGATAAGTACGAATTTGACTACTTCATTGTAAAAAAAGATTAATTTTGAAATTCATTTTGAAATAAAGAAGTCGCCAACAAGTGTTTGAAGCAAGACTCATAGAACCAAATTGGATATTGAGAAACCATATGGACAACTTGGGGACTTATGTATTCAATGTAGATTTTTCCGTCACGACTTCATAATTAATCAATAAACCAAATATAGAGTTCAAGGGTGAGGATAAAAATATGATAATGAATAAGATTCGCCCATTGGTGGCCTCTACTTAATACGATTTATGTTCTAGTTTTATATATGCCAATAAACAACCAAGTAATATATTTGTGCAATGTTAAAATTAAGGTTGGTTCATTAAACAAAAGACTAATTTTTGGTGATATGTTATTTATGCAATAATATTACTAAGATCCTAAATTTAATGTCCAAATTATCTAAATTTAATAGTAGAACATTTCTTTAGGTTTTTTATTAGCAAAATAAACATGTGAAGGTGATAAAAGTATGAACATGTGAGCATGTATATGAATATGATAATGTATATATAGAAGTACAAAAGAAAAGAAAATAAAAGATTAGAGAAGAATATATAAGATATCATGAATTCTTTATTATGAAAAGTAGATGTTTAGTATAATAACTAATAAATTGGGATTTGCTATCTGGAATAATTATATCTTTGTCGCATAATTTTTGTAGAACGATTTGCAGGATGAGCAATCTTGAAATTTGAATGGAGATTTAATGGAAGTTGAAGTATTTAGGAAGGTGTCTTAAGTATTTGGAGAGAATTTTCATGGTTAGAAGTCAAAGGCAAAATTCGTAGGAAAGGTGTCGAAGTATATGAAAGCGTGTCCCAAAATTGAATCAATCGGAACAAAGTCTATTTATAGAGAAAATTAGGAAAATGGGATAAGATTTACATTGCACGGCGTGCAGAACCGATGCGTAGCACACATCTGTTGCATGTGATTGCATTTTGCTGACTGTCTTGATGTTCCGCTGGCAAATCATAGTGCAGTTGGTGCATCCGATTGCGCGTCGCACAACTGCAAATCTGATCACATTTTGTTTATTATCCAAAATTAAAAGTTCTTTTTTTATCTTGCATTAAATTATATATTTTGGATTTGGGAATCAGTTATCTTAAGGAAAAAAATATTGATTTTGAATTTAGAAAATATTTACTAAAAACAAAAAAGTAATTATCAAAAATAATTAATATTTATTAAAAATAATAATAATCAATAATAATTAACTGGGCTTTTCTAAAATGGGCTTTAAAAATACAATTAATTATCATTAATAATTAATTGAGCTTTTAAAATTGGAATTGCATTGGAATAAATAAATAGACTCTATGTTCTTTAAACAATTTTGGATTCAGGTTGTTGGATTGCTCTTCCGATCCTTTGAATTAGACCAATTAAGATAATGATATGTTTTATTATTGGGTACTAAAATGAAAAGACACGATTATGCGTCTACACAACTCATAAAAACCCCAACCCCCTCTACTTAGTTCTTTATTCTTTGACATATCACCCAAAATATAACCTCCAAGACTAGTAGCAAAGAACTTTTGATAGGCGTGTCGCGCACCTGACAAAAATAAATAACCTAACTAATCCTGCTAACTATGTAGTAGGGTAAGTCAGAGTCGATCCCACAGAGATAAAGTTGTTCAATGATTAGCCCTTAAATAATGGTAAGACTAAAGGAGATCAATATTAATGATCGTCGAAATAGCTATACTAATCAATATATAAATAAAAGACTCTACAGTTAGGTATCCACACTAGCACGAAGTAATACAAAATAATTCCTACCCCAAACTAATCAATTAGATGTTCACAAGGAAAAGTCCACCCTATAAAGTACCATAAACCTCTCCCGAGTATCTATGACTTCTCTAATATGCATTCAAGCCTACTCCCGTGGAATCATGCAAATTAAAGACATTAAACGCGGCACTTTAACTTCCTAACAATCCATTCTACCTACTCCCGTGGAGAACTTCATGTCCTTAATTGAAATACTCAAATCCTTCAAAATTCAACTCCCGTTGTGATCAAGACAATGGAATTAGAACAATACTAGTTATCCCGAATCTAGTATTGGAATATGCACAATCAATTAAGCAAGAACAGTTAACAATTAATATGAGAATTTAAAGAAACAATCATGAATTAAATCATACTAGGGTTCAACTTAACCATAGATAAAAGAAACTACTCAAGTCTAATTGAAATAAATAAATAAACTAGAGAACAATAGTTAAGGTTCATAACAGAAACCAAAGAGAAAGAAGAAGAAATTAAGTACTTGAATTAATAGAAGAAAGGTAGAGTCTTGGAGAACAATGAAGATCTATAAGTTTCTCTCTCTAACTTCTCTCTAGAAACCCTAAAAAAGTGTTTACAATAGACTATCCCCCACTCATTAAGCCAATAAAAGAGTATTTATAACTTTCCAAAATAATAAAACCGACTTCGCAAAACGCGTCATGGAGCAGATCAACACGGGCGTGTCAATAATGACACAGATGTGTTGACCTGTAACCATAAAATGTAATATACGTGAAGAAATTATAGTGACACGGACGTGTTTCCCTGTAGTCGTCAGATTTCTCAACTCAACTTCGAACATCTATAACTTTTGATACGGAGCTCCGTTTGGTGCATGTAATATATCGTTGGAAATATTTTCAAGTCTAATTTTCAACCCAATTAGAATCACCTCAATATCGTTTTTGTGTCAAAAGATACAAAAACGATATTGGAGAAATGGTGCAGAGGTATTATATTTCACACAACTACACGAAATCCTTTGTATCTTCTTCAATTCCAATCCCTTTTGAGCACATGATATATCATTTTGAAGGTAATACAAGTGCCTTAATCATCATATCCTTAAAAAAGAGTACAAAGTATCTTAAATTACATTAAAACACCAAACAACCCGTGAAAACACTTTAGCTTATTGAAAAGGGACCTAAATATGCATAAATGTAATGTAAATAATGCTCTAATGCTACATGAAAATGCACCCTAATATGCAACTAAATGATGTTAGAATATGCACTTATCAACTTTGGTTCCTCCTTATTAACATACAATAAAAGACTTCCTCCAAAAGCCAAACTCCATAATTGATTAATTGGGAGGAGGAAACGACACCAATTAACAATACCTTTATGATCCTAGAAATTAAACTCAACTGACCAACATCATCAATTATCCAGTATAAACTTTCCCACATAGCATAACCAAGGATAAGAAACAAATTTCATAACCAGGAATTGACATTCATAACAACCACCTTAACAAGGAGACATTCAACATATATAATTCAACAGAAGGCAAAGCAAACTACTCAACACCAAACCAAACAATGGCAGAGGTAGATATCAAGAAAATCGACAGGACCTAATACCAAAATAATAATTCTAACCAAATCTTTACCTTTTACGTAATGATCGGAATAAATCCAAAACTATAAAATCGCACCGACAAGGTTAGTTTCAGTAAAAGGTTGTCTCAACGTTGATTTTAAATTGCCTAAAAGATACCAAATTGGATAATAATAACAACTATCCTATAAGCCCAATAAAGAAAGTTCATAAGTTATTGCCATATACAAATTACATTAAAAAAAAAAATTTAATTTACACATTCTATAGATATTGCAATTACATTATACTATTGAGAGTACATTCATCATAAACTTAGGTGTATCATGCCATGATATACTCAAGGCTATTTTCTTGCTCATTTGCTCATCTTGAACCTCCAAATGAGCATGGTGAGTAGGGGTGAAGGTTATTCGGACAAAAACCGAAATCCAAACCCAACCGTAATAATAATTCGGATTAGACTCGAACTATATATGTTCGAATTGAGTTTTTTTGAAAATTGGATTTTCGGATTCGATTGTATTGAGGGTGATTGGATCTAAAACTCCAAAATAACAGAACAGTAAATAGGTACTATATATTGTTTATTTATGATTAGGCTTAACTGATTTTTTTTATTTTAAAAAAAGGCTCAAATGGTCCTGCAGCCCTTCCCTTTCCCTAAAAGTTTAAACCCTAATTTGCTGCTACAACCTGTTATTTAGTTGAACATGTTGTTATGATGTTGTTGAACCTCCGTTGTAATGAATTATGAATTTGTAGTGAATTATTAGTTGTTATTAGTTTATTAATAATGAAGTTCTACGGGATTGTACAAATTACTTCTATTATCGAACATTTTATTTTGATACTCGCGCCAAATTTATTTCATTATTGAAGAAATGGAGTTTACAAAAGTTGGATAATTGGTTTGTATTTGGATTGAAAAATTAAAATCCAAATTTTGTTCGGATCGTATTGAATTAGAGTAAATGGCGAAATCGCATACCGAACTTTCATCTCTAAGAGTTAAAGTCCAAATAAGAAAATGAACAAAAAAAAAAAAACTTTATATATACCATATTCATGATACACCTAAATTTATGATAAAAATTCACCGCTATTCAACTTGGCTATTGCCATACGGCTATATAAGGTTTCATTATTTCATACATATGCACTAATTTATTATTCGCCAAACTCTTAGATTGCCGACTTTCATCATCCACCTCGTCACTTAGACCACTCAACTTGTCTATCAAGTATCAATAGCAAAGTTTCATGAGTTCTATTTGAATTGTATAACAGAATTCTAAATACATTAATTTCGCTTGTTAGTAGTAAGGTAACTTTTTTTATTGCAATAATAGTGGATTATGGGGTACGATCTCAATTTTTTGAATTCAGGCTGTGGGTAATGTTTCTTTATTATTGTTGAGTTTTTGATAAATAAAGAGAAATAATATTAAACTACTTTTTAAGTCCGTGTTATGTTGTGTATAATTATAATTTTCATTTATTAATATTTTAGTTTAAAATTATTACATTAAACATTACTTAGTTTAGTAATTACGAGTTCAGTATATATCTATGAAGTCATAGGATCAAATCTTATATTATTCATTTTTTATCATTTTTATTATTATATGTGAAGTACATAAAGTAAAATACTTTAAAGGATAACGTCACGTGACACATTTTCTTATTTAGAAACACCTTTTAAAAAAGTACATAAATTACTCAATAATAACTTGTTCAATATATATGACAAGTAGGAAGAAGAAAATATTATTTAATATGTAT
This sequence comes from Beta vulgaris subsp. vulgaris, assembly GCF_026745355.1. NCBI lineage: Eukaryota > Viridiplantae > Streptophyta > Magnoliopsida > Caryophyllales > Amaranthaceae > Beta > Beta vulgaris. Next base: position 24,094,105 of record NC_079207.1, on the reverse strand, counting down.
GATAATTTAAATTCATGAAGGATATATCATATTTTTTTGTAAGGAGATACCATCTTCCTCTCCCGTTCACGTATAATAGAGATAGATTTGTGTAGTCATGCCATTTTACTAAGTGTATAATTTATTGTGGGGATACGAAATGTATGATATTGGACTTTTTCTCCCATCTTTTCTCGCACAATTGCTGGGAACAAATACTTATCATGTCTTCTCTTATAGTGTGTTGATATACTATTTAAAAAAATAATAATTTTATAAGAGCTTGTTTGCAGACATATTACTCAATAACAATTTTTTATAAATTATTATACTATTAAAATTAAAGGTTAAAAAAAAAGAATGAAGGAATTGAAGTATGTAATAACATATGGTAATGCTTTTCCATTTATTTTTCTGATGTATACACAATATTTGAGAATGAACTTTGATCGATAATTATTCTCAATTCATATTGTTAAAAAATATAAGAAAAGGTATTTCTCAAAACAAATATAATGATATAATATCTATAGTTTTTAACCGTCATATTATCAAAAAATATTGTAGTGAAAATCTATTCTATTGTTAAAACATATGAGCACATAAATTGTTTCATATGATTGATTCATAGTCTTTTTGGTAAAGAAGGGCTTTAATCACACGCACATGGTATATTATAATTTTCTTCCAAATACTAGTACGTACTATAAAGGTGGCCCTTTCATATAAGATACGTCCACCCTTCATATTCTTTCAATGTAGAAATTTAAATCTCATATTCTCTTAATGTGGGGCTTTCAATTCAAATATTCTTCCCAAAACACCATATTTAGGGACTAAATTCAAGCATTAATGTGGCCTAGATTGTGCAGTGATCCATGTGATTATCATTTTTTTTAGTACTTCTCTTTGGTGCAATTTGTTAATATCAGTTGTGTCGATCGCTAGAGGTAAGTGGGGTTTTGAAAGTTTTGGTAATTTTGTTAGGTGGTTCGTGGTGTTTAAGCTTGGTGCTCTAATTGTCGTGTGGTGTGATATCATGTTTTTATTTATTTGATTGAGTGACCTTAAGAATTACCAACTCTTTTATTATTGAATTTTCATTGATTAGAAACACATTAAAACATTATTTTTATATCACTTCTCCCCTCATTTATTACATACATATCATATTATACTCCCCCTATTCCAGAAATGGTGTGACATTTGCATTTTCACAGTTTACGAGATGCAACTTCAAACATTAATACCTTGAGTTACATATATGAAATAAATATAAAATTATATATTTGGAAAATACAGTTTGGGACGAATCAAATAAGATCCAATATGACTATGTTTTTTCTTATGTATATCAACTAAAAGATAGTCAAAGTCACCAAATGAAAATGCCAAAGGTCAAAATGTAGCAACATTTTTAAGACAGAGGGAGTATTCAAATGTACCTAAGAGGGTTGACAACCCTAAACGTACGTTACTCAAACATTTTCTGAGAATTGTATATCATTATAGAAAAGTTTAAAACCTAAGTCATGTCTTGGTTCAGGACAAACCTTATAGGAACGACCCTCCTAAACCCAGACAGGTACAAACACCAGGCTCAAAGAGAGCCGAAACATTCATTACACGCTAGCAAGCCACTCTGTGAGTCTGTGACATGATGTTTACAAGAGTGTTAGTAATTTTACACTAATATTAAAAGGTGTTCCTAAACAAGGAACGGTGCCATGTGACGCTCTCCCTAAGTTCATTTTAAAAATTAGAAATTGCATAGTGTAGAATTTGATCCCATGACTTCAAAGTTTATATACTAAAGTTTTAACCATTAGACCAAGTGATATATATTTAGTGTTATCATTTCAAAGTATAATATTAATAAATAAAAATTTATCTTACCCGAAACATAGCCCAGCCCTAATAACTAGTGTCATGTCAAATGGTACTAGCTTAGTACTAATTAAACATTTACCACTACCAAAAACCTTGATACTACTAATGAGCATTTCTAACTATTGTTAGTTGCAGTTTAAAAAGAACGGTGTCTTTTTTTAACGAAGAATATTCCAGTGATTAATAAAGGGAATTTCTATAACGGATCGTAGTATATCATCTGTAACTGGAGATATTCAAGTGGCACTAAATGCTCACTGTGCATTTAGTATAACTACGTTAATTTAAAGTATCCAACGTTACTATGTCTGGCCTTTAATAAACAACACTTTGTTTGTCCAGAGTGAATAATTTCTTAAAGAGATTTCATTTAGAGATAAGACAGAATTGTCTGTATTTGCGTTTAAACAGGGGGAAATTTTTGACCGTTGCACATCCCAGATCAATAATCTAATGCATGGGCCCTTAACAGCATCCTAACGACAAAGGTAACAATAAAAAAATTCTACTTTCTAAGTAAAGTCAAAATGATTAGTGCTTATCAGGGGAAAAAAGAACTGTGCAAGAAAGGGAAAACATGATCCACCTAATGGATAATCTCCAACTTATCGGTGTTAATAAAATTTTAATAGTATATTCTAAATTCTAATACATACTTAGTTTATTCATCATACATTCGAGTGTAGCATGTCAATATGCATGGTATATCTAGTGGTGTCAAAACAGATTATTGAACACGTTCTGGGTATACCCTCGGCGAACCAGGTTAGAGTCGGACATGTCAATATTCTGCCAGTCAATGCTATGGGTTGTGATTGGTCAGATTTCGTTCATCTGTGTCGGTCACATTTGAATCATCGAATTGCTGGGTGCCGGACAGGTCTGGCTCGTCCCATTTACAAGTCGATCTATTTCTAGGAGGTTTGATCGCCTGTGGACATTTTCTCGCCAGGTTAGGTAGTATTTGGGTTTCATGTACATTAGGGTCGAGTCAAGTTTGCTCGGGTTGAATCTCTTATGACCTTAGTTCGATCATTGTGAAGCATTGAGTCCATTATTCACTATTGAATGTCAATTCGGCTTCGGTTAAACTCTTGAAGGGGTCATTTATATGATATTATTAACTTCTTTATCAAATAATTATCACTTATTAAATATCTTCAAGATCGAGTTATTATACATTAACTACTATAGAGGTATGATCAATTTTGATTTTGTAACGGATTTTGTAAATAAATCATAGAATTAAGTACTATTAAAAGTATAAAGATCAACATTTATGTAGATACGTGTATGTTTGATAAATATATAGATAAAAAAACTCTAATTAATAACAATTATATATCTGTGATGTTTAGTGTATTCTCTTAGTCAACCTGTGTTTGGACTAGTCAACTGCGTAAAATCACTCTAATATATGAATGAGTAGAACGACTCTTCATATGCTCTAATATTATAACCAACGACAATAATAACAAGTAGACAATTAATTCCAAGATTTATATAGATGACTATATTATTATAAGCATTATGAATGATATGAGTTTGTAAATAACTATGACGACGATAACAATGATAATAAAATTAAAGCGATGATGATGATGATGATGATGATGATGATGATGATGATGATGATGATGATGATGATGATGATGTTGTTAATAATAACAATAACAATAATAATAATAATAATAATAATAATAATAATAATAATAATAATAATAATAATAATAATAATAATAGTACGTAGTAGTAACAATGATAACAATAACAATGATAATACAAATAAGAACATCAATACTAACAATAACAATAATAATACAAATACTAACAGTATTAGTAGCAACAACGCTAATAATAACAATAACAATAACAAATATAACATAGTATATATGTACTATGTTGTGACTATATATGATAAAGTATATACAAACTATTTTATCAATATGTTTAATCATTTTAGTAGTATATTGTATCAAAATAAAAATTAGTACGACTCTTGATATGTTATTATTGTTGAGTCATGTAGTGTTTTGATGATTATAAAGAAATGATGATAATCTAACTAACATGCATGTTTAAGATGTGCATACTACATTGACATAGAACACGTCAGGAAAGGTTGAATACATCACATCATAGAGGCTTTCCAACAAGTGAAGTTCTCGAGGAAGAAATCCAAAGAGAGAATAATATTAAAGTAACTACCTAACTATTCCTTGTCATTTTTGTTACCGGAATCATAAGATTTAGCCACACATTTCGAATGGACATCAAGAAAATAAAAAAGAATCCCACAATCAAGTGGAAAAAACATGAGCTATACTATGTCATTCTTTTTTTATATTAGTATGATCCATGATATTGAAGCTCATTAAGCCATATATATATGACTAATTGTATCATTATATCTATGAACAAGTGTCCTTGTCAACACCAAGAATCTCATGACTGTGGATATTATGTGTGCCGATATATGCTCGAGACTGTAGAGAAAAGGCGACAAGCAATTCCTGATAAGGTATCATTCTTAAGAACACTGATATTATATTTATGAATGTATTTGTTATGTGCCGATAAATTGTTTTGTTTAAAGCATATTCAACTTGTATATTTATCTTTTTAATGTTTTATATTTTGTAGTACTTCGGTGGAGTTACAACTGAATTTTTTCGAAATAAGCTTGATGAGCTCAGAGACTTGTGGATCAAATATGTGGATGAATATAAACAAGTGGATGAAGAAGAATCGGAAGATAATGACCAATTTAATTAGGATGTGTGTATTTTCTTTTTGAGCGGGATTAGCGAGGTGCTTCTATTTTTGTGCACATGAATTGGAAGAAACATGCCTAGGTGTTCTATTTTTTTTTTTTTATAACTTAGTTGTATTTTTGGAATCTTTTAAACATTATATGTGATTTTGTAGTGAATGATATTGAATGAATGAAAAGGTATTCCAATTTTAAAGTCATCTGAATTATTTCAATACAAGTGTCTAAATGTTCTATATATGTAAATTAGGAGCAAAGCGCGCATATAATAATATTAAAATATTTTTATTGTCCTTTTTAAAAAAAAAAAAAGTTAAAGAGACCACATTTTTCTTTCAGGTGGTGTTTTAAGGAATGATTAAAAAGACCACCTACATATTAAAAATGATTTCTTTGGAAGATAAAAAAGACCACCTATCCATAAAATGTGGCGCCTTATCCTTTTTAATCCTATTTAAATTTCTAAATAACCACTTATTTTAAGAAAGTGGTCTCTTTTATCAAATTAAGAAACCACCCGCAATAAGTGGTTATTTATCCTAAGAGACGTGTGAGCAGAAGACCACCTCTCACGTGGTCTCTAAATGAGATTTTAGGGGGTCTCTTTAGGCTTTATTGTAGTAGTGTCTTTGTATTCTACTTTATACTTCCTCCGTTTCTAAATAAGTGCAACATTTGCATAGTGTTTACTATTCACAGTTTAAACTTTAATTAGCTTTGGTGATTTACATTTTAAGAAAAACATATTCATGTGGGATCTTGTTAGATTCGTCTGAATGTGAATTTGTTTATTATCAACTTTTTATAATTTTTACTTATTGATAATTGAAGATATTAATGATTAAAATAATGCATTGGCAAACGTGAAAACAAGAAGTGTTGCACTTATTTAGAAACAGAGGAAGTATGTCCTATGCATTCTCTTGTATCAAAGTTTTGATGAAATGAAATACAAGTTGAATTAGGTCTGTTCAAATTGTTGCAATGGTGACTCTTGATTTTCATTTGCTTAATTAAGATTGATATATTTGTATTAATGTCAAAAGTAGTTAAATTTCCCCTCAATTCAAATAAGGAGCAAAAACATATTGGATTTTATAATTAAAAAAGGGTTAAAGATAACGGTTGGTATTAAAGAAAACATAATTGTTGGGCAGACAAGGGTTTTGTTTGGACTTAACAAAGATAACACTTTTTTAAGGGAGGTGTTATTTATGCCTTCTATCAACTAGCCACTACAGTAGCAAACTTGATCTCTTTCAAACATAATATCTTTCAAGAGGTGTTATCTTTTTTTTTTTTTGACGGGCAAGAGGTGTTATCTTAACTTTACATTATTACACTAAATTGAAAAACGCCTCAAAATGTTATGTAAAGTCTTATTTAACAAGTTATCTTTACCCTTTTTATAGTAGTGCTTATAGAAATTAGATTTAGCTTAGCTTGTTTTGAAGCAAGAATTTACTATATCAGCGTACAATTTTGGCCAATATGGTGTAAGATTAGCTGATGCCTTATGTTGTTTTGCGTTACAAAATTTGATTTATAGTTCCTAGATGTACATATACATATATAACATATTTAAATGATTTTGTAGATATATATAACAACAATTAAATTAATAATTTTGGGATTTAGTCGTCCAAATAGGTTGGTTTGAAAAATTGGATAAAATAAGTCAAATCTTATTTTATCTAGTTCAACTGAATTATAGTTGAATTCCAGCCAGTCATAAACAAATCGAGTTGAACTGAGTATTTATAGGGTCTATTCAGATCTTGGGTTAGTATCTGGTTGAGTTACTGTTAGATTTGGGTTTGAATGCAGGTATGTGGTCATGTTAGAATATGATCTTGCTGGATGCCGGTCAGATATGGGTAACATGTTAGGTTTCGATCAGGTCTGGAGACTGACCTGCACAGATCGAACTAGGTTCAAGTTGATACGGTTTTAAGTTAGTCCATCGGTAAGGTTTGATTCTTATACCACTAGGTATACAAAAGACTGCGTTTTGCTCATTTGTAACTCATTTTTTGTACATTTTGCTCATTTTGATGATTTCAAATAAGCAACAAGTAGAATAATAGCCTTAAATGTATCAATATCACGATACACTCAGGTGTACGATAAAGTTTTTGTAAATAGCTTATTTAATACGTAGATGTATCAATCTCCAGAGCTAAATAGGAAAATAATTTCTTCTAGTATATGTCAATAAGTGGGTTGCTCATACTCTTCTCTTGACTTAATATCAAAATGAACCACTATACCACTAGATTTTTTGTAGTATTAAACTATATACTATCCTCTATTTATAAATAATTGCAACTATTTGAATTTCACACTTGCCAACGCACAACTTTGATCATTAATATCTGTAATTATGTATTTTTAAATGTTACAAGAAGTTGATACTATGGAAATATTTATTAAAATAAATCCAAAAATATTTTATATGGTCATTTTCTTTTTATATATTATTAGTAAAAGAATACGGTCAAAGTGAGGTGTGTGAATAGGGGAAAAAGTCAAAGTGTTGCAATTAATAAGAAACAGAGGAAGTATATTGTTTACAGAAGTAGAATAATGCAAGAGTAAGAACGTCATACCTATTCAGCCATGTTTTATCTTCCAATGCCGCCCCATTGATAATCCACAGAACTCTGTGTTCTTTGCTTATGAGATCAATCCCCAAGGATCACGAAATACTGATGAACTCATAAGAAATCTAAGTCCTAAGAGGCTAAGACTCAAACTACACATAATCATCTGTAACATTCCACCAAGACAAAAGATTAAAGATATATAAGACCATCGGAAATGTACTGTTTGAGAAGTATCTTCTATACACCAAAAACTGCAAAAACGAATTTACATCATCTTCTTACCCTCACTTCATCATCATCAATGTTACTGTTCTATGAGCAAGTAGGGAGTTCAAAGGAAAGAATGGCATTCGCATTGTTGTTTCATCACTAGATGAGATCGAAGAGAGATATTCAGGAGAGTTACCATTATACTGTTCCAGGACAGTCTTCAAGAGTGAGAAAGTTCCTTTAAAATATAGAACACAACGCAAACAGGGGATTGAACACTTGCCTTTTGGTTTCAACTGTTCTGTTATAGGGGAAATTAATCAGAGCCTCTGTTACATTGCTTAGTTATCTCCAATTATAATCCCAGTCACTGAAATCTCTTGAAATCATTGTTGGTGAACTAAGATCATCCTTCGTGACAATCCCTACCTTGGAGGAAACACCTCAGACCTGGTTTGGAATTCAAAGTACGCTATGTAAGGGAGGAAAAACCTCAAACCCGTTTTGGTATCTGGAGTCTGCTATGTTCTACTATCGGACAGGAACAGTCGACAAAGTGTGTTAAATAAAGTAGCTTCAGATGCCGCTAGCTCAGGTAGATTCAGATGCGGCTACCTCAGGTAGCTTGATTTAAGCCAATTTATGTACAACATCTGATGCAGGTCAGGTGGGAGAGTGCCCCGAATCCCAGGGTGTTCATCATGCTATGCTGTTTTGGAGGATATGTGTAATGTTATGTTTAATCAAAATAGCTTATTTTCTTTCTGTATGCTTTTTAAAAAAGAAACTGACATGTTTCCAAAAACTAAACTACAGCCAAACTCAAATGGGTATACAATAATAAGATGGAAGCAAATGCTACTGTGCTATTATATAACCCTGAGGAAAAATTGTAGCAAAGTATCAAACACACCAAGAAACAGTCCATGATTCGAATATATAACACCTAAGCATATTGACCTTTAACTCTAATATCTATAAACTAATCGGTCACTCCGTTGTCCACAACTAACATATATAGATATCAATCTGAATCACTAGAATCATAGGCGGATTCAGCAGATGGGGAATCTGAGCTAGAAGCTGAGGTGATAACTTCAGACACTGGGCAAATGACTTCTACCTTCTGTGATATTCTCCGAAACCGATTTAACTGCAGTAACATCTTCAAGCGAGACGAGCCCATGACGGCAGGTGCATGTACTAATAATTTCTCAAGCACAGGGGAGCAAGCAAGCAAGAACTCAATCAACTTCATCTCTGTAGTAGAAGCAACCAAAAGTCGAACTTTGGCACAACGGAGGTTGTGTAATGTACCGTCAGCATTGTAGTCCAACACATGCTCAGCCAGATTTGAGCTGCTATGAACCTGCAAAAACAAACAACTATTACTGACATTTCAAACTGTACTTAGTTTACAAACGGTAATAAAATGAGAGAAATCCCAAGTATAAGATTTGAAGACTATCTTCGCACATGGTAAACGGCACTACAAAATTCACTTTCCCACAAAACGGAAATCTACTTATAATATCAGGATCATGGTCCTTGATTGTTCCTTAATATAATCAGTAAATGATCTATGTTACTCATACTTGTCATCTCATCTCAAATACTTTGATGCAATGGAGTATCAAACTTGACATTACATCTTTGACCAAAAGTTATATAAATAGTAAAATATATAAATGGAGAGGGAGAGCCCGGCATAGATAAAAGAGTTACTTACAGAGATTTTAAGTGTTTCAATGTTAGGAAAGCTCTGAATACAGCTAAACACAGAAAAGACATCATCCTGAAAATCCAAGTGAAGGTCTAACAAATCCAGATTTCTCAGCTTCTGAGAGGCAGTACGAAGATTACATTCTGTAAACAAAATCTGAACATATTCAAATCAGACATGATAAAGAAACTCGGAATATAGTATTTGTATCAACTATCCAAATATTACTCACCCTACATAGGTGACTTCTTAAACAAAGCCTTTCAAGTTTACTCGAGTTTGTAAGAACTTTAACCAGATCACCTAAACTGGCCTTGTTATGAACCTTGACCAATTTCGGCAAACCAATTGACGCTGACACAAGATTCTCACAGCATGTCACATAAACTGACTTGAATGCCCAATCAAGAGTCAAATATCTGAGGTTAGGGGCTTCAATGATAACATGCCTGTGCTGCAAACCGGTAAAGTTTGTTAAAACTATTTTTTGTAGTACAGGACAATTGCCAATTAGATTTTTGAAAGTGGTGTAGTTTATAACGACTGCATCGAGCTCAAGGCTTATCAGCTTCGGAAAGCCCCTGAAATCAGGAGGAAGGCTGAATATGCAGCAAGTAAGCTTCAAGTTCTCCAAGTCAACACAGGAGAAAAGACGCGAGCCCAACTGAAGAGGCATTGCCCTGCACATGTTCCAAAGGCTAAAATCCTTAAGACCATTTCTTGAAAGATAGGATATCCACTGAGCAACATCTGGAGAGGATATTCCAGGAGGAACATACAATGAAAACTTAAGAATGGGACCTTCATGTTGAAAGAGTATATTGCTCACAACATTGCAAAATTTATCAGTGTCGCGTACTTCCTGTTTAAGGACTCTTGCAAAAAATGGTTCATCAAAAACAAGATGGGGATTCGAAGTCCAAATGTCTCGCCACTTATGTGAAAGAACACTCATTCGTGCAGCATCCTTGAGAGAAAAGCGTTCCAAGAGTTTGTATATCACATCCGTCGGCAGATTACTGATCATATCAAGGCTACTGTCATTGTGTCTTATCTTGGATTTTTTATGGTTCATATCTACAACACCACCAACAACAACAACACGAAAGCTTTAGTCCTAAAATAGTTTAAGGTCCACCAACATGAACCATCATAACGAATAGTTTCCGCCACAAATGAAACTACAATAATAAAGACATAGGATAGAAACTGAAATTTCGTAGTTATAGTTCATATATACTAAATTTGAATATTGAAAAGCAACCAGAAGACTTAATTAGAAAAATTGAATAGCTAAACATGAATTTGAGCTAACCAGTGAATAAAATTATAAAGAATTCTGAAGTATTACTCAAATATTTGAGTGTAATATAAGCTACAACATTTATATGTTAAAACTTAAAATAGTAAAAGTAATCCGGAAAAACCTTCAGTAATATGGATATCGTCGGAAAAAAAAAGCTTCGATATCTAACCTCTAACTCTTCTGCAATTGATCTTTCAGATAGAAACTGGAGTTGTTGGCCTATTTTTCACTCTCCAAATCCCAATTGTTTTCCGGCATAAAGTTAATGTTGTAGGAATATATAGATGCAAATGGCGGAATTTCAGCAAACAATTTCCTAATATCTACCATAAGATCGCAAATATAATCAAATACATGAATCTAAAAATCAAACCTTTGTAGCTCCCAGAGCCTCAAGTTAAGATGATCAGACTTTGAATATAGCGTCCTCCATAGACTATATTGTTTTTAAGCTTTATAAATAAGGGTTGAGTTCAACATACAAAATTACTATCTCACTCAAGCTTAAAGTCACAAGGTTTAGGACTTTAAGTCTAACCAATCCGTAGAGAGCCTTAATTTTGATGACTTCAATTGCTTTAGCTTAAGAGCTTCAACACTGAATTTACAGATCTAAAGATCAAGGAAGATGATCAGGATCCATTTGAGAGCTAGAAATTGCAACTAATTTCAAAAGGTTTTGCTGCAAGTAGCCTTATTTCTGTTATTGATGAGGTTATAGAACTCAAGAGCCTTACTTGAGTTAAGTACAAGTATACTAACCCGACCATAATAAATGTTTTCGAAATCCAAATCATAATTTCTTAGGTATGGGTAGTAAATTGAGTGGCCCCCAGATATCAAGGTTTCTTTCTGTCTCTTAATTGTTACCCCTATTCTAGCAACAAAATACAAACGGGTAGCATAATTTCAAGGGACCCGGAGGGGATATGGAAACATCATACTAACAAGAAACAACAAGATAACAGCAGAAGCTACAAGAACAAACATGCAGCAGCTAACGGAACCCCCCTGGGGTGTTGAGTTTACAAGTGCCTTTGATTCTTCCCCCTTTCTTAATCTACTTATAACACTGAGCCTAAATTATCGATCATGTATTATAAAAAATCTAACATCTGCCAAATCTTCTAGACATTAATCTATCAATAACAAACACAAAAATACATCTTTAATAAGATTTCAATTACAGTTCAGAATATTATTTTACACTCGCAACAGATGTATACAAGATATATATTAAAGTTTTGATTTTTTTTTTTAGGGGATTAAAGTTTTGATTTTAAATAAGCATGCTCTTATTTAAAGTACTAACCTTTTTTTTATTAAATTGCCCTGATTTTCCTTGTCAAATTGTTCAATTCCTTCCCCTTCGCAATTTCTCTAAGATTCATGGAAGATTGAGAATGAAGAATTCAATAGAAAATCATGAAAATCAGATTGAATTTTACAAAATTCAAGAAAAAAAAAACAGTAATTCGAGACAAACCTATGATACTCAACACTTTTATTGAAATTCAGAGAATTCTGTTATCAAATTGATTAATTTCTCGCAGCTTTGCAATTGCTTCAAGACTGTTGAAAGGTAGGAGATGAATATATTCTTCAATGGAAATTCGCAAAATTGTAACAAAAAAAACGAGAAAAATTAGAGATGATACCTGATGAAGAAGACGACGGCGAGCAATTGAAGAGTGAATTGAGAAGAATTGAGAAGAATAGGATTTGAGTGTTTGAGACTAACTAACTCCTGAGAAACGAACGTGGTATCGGGTGTATACTGCATGTACTTCTTTTGCGGCGTGATAAATTGATAATGCGGTTTAATCTCTATTATATAAGGCAACACATGGGGGACACCAAAAAATAGAAAAAAGGAAAAAAGGAAAAAAAAAAAAAAGAGGATAACTAACTGTTTCATTTGAACGAAAAAAGGGGGGAAAGTAGACAATTTAACTCAACATCAGTTTTTTGAGAAAATAAAATGTAAAGATAGTTTTTCTATCCAATTAATTTTATTTTTTCTACTTTATTCGTCATCACACGTTCGCACGCATTGCGTGCATGTAAGACTAGTCTCTATTATAAAGGAACATATGGGATACCAAAAAGTAAGAATTTTTTCCTTGGATAATGCAAAATTGGGTTTTAATTCCCAAAATATGTTCAAAAAAACTAAAATTCCCTACGTACCGTCCACGTAGGACGGCACGCGAGAATTTTTTTTTTAGTAAAACCGCTACTTGCAGTAGCGGTTTACAAGTGCCGAGAATTTTTTTTTTTTCAACTTAGGTAATTTTTTTTTTTTTTTGTAAACCGCTACTCCGAGAAGCGGTTTATTATGAAAACTGATATCTGCTTACCATATTTTGCGCAGGTAAACCGCTACTCAGAGTAGCGGTTTATTTTAAAATTAAACCGCTACTTTGAGTAGCGGTTTCCGTGGGTTAAAACAAAAAAAAAAAAAATTTCTCGCGTGCCGTCCTACGTGGACGGTAGGCAGGGAATTTTAAATTTTTTTGGCATATTTTGGGAATTAAAACCCACTTTTGCATTATTCAAGGAAAAAATTCCAAAAAGTAGAAAAAGAAAAAAAAATTGAGGATAACTAACTGTTTCATTTGAATGAAAAAAGAGGGGGAAATTTAGTACATTTAAATTGAACATCAGTTCTTTGAGTAATTGACATGTAAAGACAATTTTTCTACCCAATTAATTTTAGGGAAAATTCCTCAGGTACCCCTGAGGTTTGACGTAATTCCCAAATTACCTCCCACATTTGGGAAAATCCTCAAATACCCCTAAGGTTTGAGTTTGCGCTCAAAATACCCTTACTATGGACTGAACCCTAACACCGTTAGGTTATTCATCTCTCTCCCCCCAATTTTCTCTCTCCTCCCATTCCCTCACCCACTGCCAACCCCCTCCTCCAGCCGGCGACCACCACCCACTTCGTCGCCGGCGACCCTACCCTCTTCCCTTTGCCGACCAGAACAGCAGCACCCCCGGCGAACCCACCCTCTTCCCTTCGCCGGCCAGAACAACATCACCCCCCAACGACCCCACCCTCTCCCTTTCCCCCACCCTCGACACTCCACCCTAGCCCTCTCTGTCCCCATTCTCGATTCCCCCACCCCACCCACCCCGACACCACCCCCTCCCCCCTTTCCTCCTATCGGAAATGACACCCCTTCTGTGTCTCCCATCGTGAGTCGACCCCTCCCCTTCCCCACCCAGATACGCCTCCCCCAAACCCCTTAACCCGCCCTCGAAACCACCCTAGGCTGCTGTTTTGCTATTCTGGTCGGCGCCAACGTCGAGGGTAAGGGGATCGGGAATGGGGGAAGGGAGGGGATAGGGTCGCCGGCGGCGCCGGAGTGAGGGAGAGGGGTTTGGGAGTAGGTGGCAGAATGGGAGGAGAGAGAAAATTAGGGAGAGAGAGAAGGAAAACCAGACGGCGTTAGGATTCCGTCCATAGTAAGGGTATCTTGAGTCCAAAAACAAACCTCAGGGGTATCTGAGGAATTCCCCAAATATGGGGGGTAATTTGGGAATTACGCCAAACCTCAGGGGTACCTGAGGAATTTTCCCTTAATTTTATTTTCTACTTCATTTGTTATCACACGTTATTGCACGCATTGCGTGCATGTAACACTAGTTTACAATATTAAAACTCTCCAAAATTTAAGCGCGATATCTTACAATATAATGCGGCGTGCATGTACCTGATGTAGGCGTGTTATGTGGACACCAAAAAGTGTTGACAATATTCTCGACGCTTTTAAGCATCGAGGTTATGCGAAAAAAAATAAAACCCCCAACACCTATGTTGGGGCGTCGAGAAACAAGCGTCCAGAAAGTAAGGGTTTTCTAGTATGGATATATTTAAATGATTGGTTTATCTATCATATGGTATGAATCTTACTTATTCCTTAATTAATTGTTTAGTCATGTAGTGCTTTTATGATTGTAAACAAATGATGATTATCTAACTAACATGTATATTTGAGATGTGCATACTACGTTAACATAGAATATGTCATGGAAGATTAAATATATCTCATCATGAAGGAATTCCAATAAATTAAGTTCCTAAAGGAGAAAATCCAAAAAAAAGATTCTACAAATATGCTGCTATACTTTATGTAAGTTCTTAATATGGAACCAATGCTCAAGATAAATTACATAGAAGCAAACAACAATAAGTTCCTAGAAGATGTTCCCGAAAGCAACATAAACAGAACGGTCCCTATTTAGATCCTAAGAGGAACATTAATTATGAAGTTCGGAAGCAGTTCTTGTGTGAGAGCAACAAGATGAAGTTTCAGAGTTGAAACAAGAAGTTTCTTAGAAGGAACTATGAGTGCAAAATTACTTTGAGGAACTAGGACATCAAAGTTCAAGAGGTGAAGCTATTAACATGCGATTCTTGAGTTGGAGCAGCATTGAGCATTAAGACAGGAAGTATAAGTTTTTTTTCGAGGATCCACGTAAGTATGTAGAAACGTGAAAGGTAATGGAACAAGGTCAAAAGGAACTCGTGGAACTTAGAGTCAATAGTATTTAAGAGTCGATACGTCTAATGCATATTATTATCTTAATCCATAGGAATTTATATAGAGTTTGTTTCTTAACAATTCTATACTTGGTTAATTATTTTTAGATAATATGCATTAGTTATTTTAGTATAAGATTAAGTTTTCAAATAAAAAAGATAAGTTTTAAATAAAATCATTTTACAAATAAGATCAGTTTTAATTTAGGATTCTGATTTTAGTTTATTTAATTTCATCTTATCAGTTTTTGGAAAATAAAAGCCTAGATTTATAATATGTATAATGAGTTTTTGTGAGTGGAGGAACTTGTGAGAATCTGTACGAACTAGAACTCATGTATTTATGTCAGGTTTATGAAAAGTTTTCAGTAAAATATTTTTGCATAGGAAAATAAATAAAAAGTCCTTTTTTCTCCAAGTATTTACCTACATTCTTTTTGTTTCCTATTTTTACTCTAACCGTGTTATTGTAAACGTGACATAAGTTATGCCCAAGACTTTCACTGCTTTCTTCTCAAGTTTCTTCTAACTATTTCATCATGGGTAATTAGTGCCGAAAGATTAGGAAACTTACTGTCAGTGGAGGAATTAATGGGATTGTGGTTGATTCTTTAGTGTGCTATAAATAGAGGCTTATATCTTCATTTTAAAGGGTCTGACTAGTGTCATTGAATAAGATCTGACTTGTGTCTTTCATAATGTATGGCTTAAGGAATAATGTTATAAAATAATAATTTTTTTTCTATTCCTTGTCTTGAGTCAGTTTCTATGAGTTCCAAGTTCCTACGAGTGTCATATTCCTTTACAGCTCTTCAGTTTTTACATAATAGAGTTAAACTAAATTGTCAAGTGTTTGTATCTGAGTTTGGGGTTAAAGGGTTTGAGTGAACTCTTATAATGGGGAATTGGTTAAGACTTTGAGTGAATTCTTGTATCATGTTCGAGTTAGGAACTTGAGTAAGTTATTGTTGTGTATGCGTAGACTGAGGGCAAAGTCTATCCAAGGGTGAAACAAGGGTTTGATTAAAAATTTCATAAAGAGTTGAGGGAACTTTTGAGAGACTTAGAGTTAACTCTAGATTATAGAGTGGAACTTGTGAAAGAGTTTGAGTTCCGAGTGGAACTTAGGTATGTAATAGATTGTAACAGAGGAGGTTCCCTATTATAGTGAAAAGTTTAAATCCGGAGAAGGTTGTAGTTTTTCTTCTTGTATTGAGACAACAAGTTTCCACGTAAAAATCTTTTTTGCACTTTCAGTTTCTTATTGCTTATGTTTTAAATTCCGCATTATTTGGGCAATATGTTCCACACTACAATTTATCCCCCTCTTGTAGTGTTCCTTCCGAGTTAACATTAATTTACCTAAAAAATGAGAAAATTAGATAATTAACACGAGCAAATTTCAGTTAAATAACTATTATAAATTATGAAAATTTTAATTACTACTATAACTAATTAAGTTATTATTTGAAAATTGAGTTATAAGGTATGAAAATTTTAATCACTACAATTCACCCCCCTCTTGTAGGGTTCCTCAACTCCAACGACGCCAACCAACCCTCCTCGATCTCTCCTCTATCAAATGGTATGAACCCAGTTGTTGAAAAATGAGAGCCAACAACGAGCCCAACTGAAGTATTCTCCGATGCCCTCCTGAAAAAACGGTGCGACATCTACATCCTCCCCTCCTCTTTCAACACTTCGTCGCTCAATCTCCGCCACCCACGCTCCAATTTTCAACGAAGAACAAAAGTTGTGAACTACCTAAGTTTTTGAAGTTTGGAACCATGGAACCATGGTAATTTTCTTCCAAATTGATTGGTATCTGCTGCAATAAATTTCAAAGAGAAACTTGGTAGCAGGCTGCTGTTTCCATGATCCGTCCGAACTCCGATTGCGGGGCAGGATCGACGCAGACGTCGCGGTCGAGCTGCTAAAGGCGGAGCACCTACGAGATTGGTCCATGAACAACCGTCTCAATGCAAAAACAGGTGAATATGGCTCCTAATATTTTTACCTAATATTTATGTTAAAGTTCTAAATCTAAACTATTAGAATTTATAATTTTTGGGGTTAAAAATTTAGAACGAAAAATGTGATAGTTTTCAGTGAGATTATTTCTATTATTTTTTTGTTTAAAAAAATCGATTTTTGAACTTCCAATTTTGATATCTGTTAAAGTAGGTTTCACATGATGAAATTAGTTTCTCATACACTTATTTTGATTCCAATTCTTTTTTCTGATTTACGAGTTTTTAGTCAGTACTTCTCGTCAATTTGAATTTTATACGTCTGATTGTTAGAAATAAGTTGGCGATTAAATTTGATTTGTTTAATTTCTTGCATAGAAGATGTTCGAGTGGCGGTGAAAAGAGGAATTACATCGTTGTACTCTAGTTTATATGTCCTATTCATTCTTTTTTGCTAAGTAAGATAATATGATATAAACACCCAAACAATTTACAACCTAAACAACATCTTCAGCAATAAGCAGCCCAACTAGGTTGCCCCCCTCATAAACTGAAGTGCTTAAACCAAACTGTTTTCTATACACTTTCCGGCTTTCTATCTATCCACACTTGATCCCTAGTGCTGATTTTCTTTGGAAGAACAAGCCTAATTCTTAACTGTACATTCTTTTTCAACTTCTGAAACACTACTTCAGGTCTCCAAACTACTTGATTCCAGATTGCCTCATTTCTCACCCACCAAATCTGGTACACCAAGCCACTAAACACAACAACAATAAATTTCTTTTGCACCCCTGATCTTTTACTTTTTTGGATGTAGAGCATCTGCCTTTGGAAAGTCTTGTGAATTGCAGGTAATCTCAGCCAGTTCTTCACCATCTCTAAACACTAAGTTGAATATGCACATTGAAAAAATAAGTGCTCATGTGATTCATGACCATTCTCACAAATCATACAAGGCTTAGAGTCCACCACTCCAATCCTGACTAAGATGTCAGTTGTTCTTAGCCTACCATTCATCACAAGCCAATCAAGTATCCTATGTTTAGGAATATAAAATCTATTCCATATTAGTTTTTCCCAATGTATCACATTGTGCTCACCTATCATTTTCTTATAAACTTGCTGCACTTTATACTTTTGCATAGTCTTCAGATCTTGTTCAATGTAATGCATCTTCATATGATTCTTGACCTTACAGATTTTCTTCCAATACTAGCAACAATCTGAAGGAGGATCATAATCCCACCAGCCAGCTTCCTTGATATACACCTCATGTATCCATTTAACCCATAAGTTGTCCTGCTTAGTGGTAATATCCCACACATACTTGGCAACAACTGCCCTATTCCAGACACTTATCTGACTTATTCCTAAACCCCCAGCTTGTTTAGGAGAACACACCTTCTCCCATGCCATGTTGCCAGCTTTATTACTATTATTATTCTCCTGTCTAGAGAAAGGCTCTACAAATTCTCTCAATCTCATATAGAATAGCTTGAGGCATGATAAACATTTGGGCCCAATATTGATGAATGCTGAGTAGTACTGAATTAATCAGGTTTAATCTTGCCATGTAAGACATATTTCTACTACTCCAAACTCTTATCCTTGAGCACATATTTTCAATAATACCAGTACATTCTGCAACCTTTATCTTCCTTGCACACACAGGCATACACTCCAAGATACTTGAAAGAAAGGGTGTTGTGAACAAACCCTATCACTTCCTTTATTCTGTGAATAGTGTCTTGAGACACTCCAGTAGTGTAAAAGTTTGATTTTGGTTCACTTATTTGCAACCCTGAAGTAGCTGAGAACAACTTGAGAGCCTTGAGCATTGTGTATATTGCAGGGAACTCTCCAGCACAACACAAAATAACATCATCAGCAAAAACCATGTGTTAATTTACTCTGTTTACACCTAGGATGATAGTTGAATAAAGGATGATCTTCCATACATCTCATTATCCTAGTTAGGTACTCCATACATATTACAAAGAGAAGTGGTGAGATAGAGTCCCCCTGTCTTAATCCTCTTTTAGAGCTAAAGTACCCATGAATAGCTCCATTCACCATTAAAGAGAATTTTGGAGTCCCAACACATGTCATGATTAGCTTTTTACACTTATCTAGGAACTTTAGAGTTGTTAACATTTCTTCCGAAAAGTTCCATTCTATTGTGTCATAAGCTTTTTTTAGATCTAGCTTCATGATACAACTAGGTTTTACATTCTTCCTACCATAGTGTCTTACTAGATCATGAGAAACCATGATCTTATGAGCAATATATCTCTCTTTAACAAAAGCCCCCTGGTTTTTTGCTATGATATCAGGCAATACCATGTTTAGCCAATTACAAATCATTTTTGTAACACACTTATACATGGTGTTACACAATGCAATAGGTCTGAACTCACTCACTGAACTAGGACAACTCACTTTAGGAATGAGAGTTAAAATAATAGCATTCAGTTCAGTTAGAAGCTTACCACTATGAACCACATCCAGTATGGCCTGAGTAACTTCTTCTCCAACAATATCCCAATCATCTCGAAAGAAGTATGCCCCATATCCATCAGGGTCTGGGCTCTTATCACCTAGTATGGAAAAAAGAGCCTCCTTAACCTCCTGGGCTGTGTAAGGTCTCTCTAGCAATTGAGTGTGCTCCCTTGTCAGTTCTGGCCCCTTTCCAGTCACCACCCTCTTCACCTTTGTTCTATTCACCATAGGAGAACCCAACAGCTGCTTATTATGTGCTAAGAATGCCTAGTTGACATCCTGAAGGTTGTCTTGCCAATGCCCATGCATATCATTAATAACATAGACTGTGTTCTGAAGCTTCCTAGCCTTGATTGATTGATGAAACAAGGCTGTGTTTTCATCACCTTCTTTGCACCATCTCATCTTTGCTTTTTGAGCTAAAAAAGCCAAATAGCTTTTATGAAGTAACTCATACAAGCTTGATATTCTTCACTCCTTGCAATTGCATCCTGAGGGCTCCTTTGCAATTCTTCTTTGCAAGTGATCATTTTCTGATATGCTGCTATATCCTTGCTCTGAATCTTAGAATAACCTTCTGCATTTAGTTTCTTCAAAGCTTGTTTTGTATGCTTTAGTTTCTGAACTACTTTGAACATTAGAGTTCCATATACTGCTATTCCCCGGTTCTCTCTCACCAGTTCAGTGAAATTAGGTGCAGAAGTCCACATCTTGAAGTACTTAAAAGGATGTTTCCCAATCACCAGATTAGGATAAACCATAATCACAACAGGGATATGATCAAATTGCCCTTCAGGGAGAAAATGAGTCATAGTTGTAGGGAAATACGCACTCCACTCCTGGTTCACCATTGCTCTATCAAGCTTACAAAGTACACGATTTTCACCATACTAATTATTGTTCCAGGTGTACTTATTGCCAGTGCTAGCCATATCCTGCAATCTACACCTGTTAACACACCTCTGAAGCCTCTTTATCTCTTGTTGTCTTACTGTGGAGCCTATTCTCTCATATGGGTTGAGAACACAATTATAATCTCCTGCTACCACCCATGGTATTTGTATACAACTTGCAATATTCTCCAAGTCCTGTCATAACACTTCTCTTTCTTTTACATCATTGCTTGCATAAACAATTGTGCAATGAAACCTTTGAAAGCCACTCACAGGTGTGAGCATGCAATGTATCACCTGACTACTACACATATGTATATTAACCTGAAAGCTTTTAGGATTCCAGGCCAAAATAATTCTTCCTCCTCTATGAAAAGAAGAATTTCAAGTGAAGCACCACTCCTTAAACAAGCTAAGGTAAACCTCACCCATATTGTGAGCCTTCACCTTTGTTTCCAGGAGCCCAACCAAGCCAACTTTTTGGCTATTAAGCACCAGATATACATCTTTTTTCTTCTGTTGGCTGTTGAGACCCCTCACATTCCATATCAGGATCGTATCTTGTTGTATAATATGAGCACTATAAGAGGGGGGTGAATTATAGTGAGAGAATAAGCTATACTTTTTGCGGAATTAAAGTAAATTTGGGAACAAACAATGGGAACACGAGAAATTTAGTGAGGAAAAACTTCCTAGGCCTAGTAGGAAGAAACAAACTCGACCACAAGGGATTTTAAACAACTTTCCACTATAATAGGCCAAAACAACTCTGATTACAACCTATTACTTTTCTCTCGATTCTCAACTTAAGTCACTCAACTCAAGTTCCCAACGACAGTTCCCACAACTGACATTTCTCTCAAACTTCACTCGAAGTTCCTTTCTCTTTCTCTTGCTTCACTCAAAGCTTCTCATACTTACAAGAGTTCACTCAAACCCTTTTCTCAAAAATACACTTTGTAAAACAATGGAAGAGTAATAAACTCGATTAATGTAAGTATGAATTATCTTAAGGAAAAGGCATTGACACTTTAGATAACTTAAGACAAATTAACTAAGTCAGACACATTTTGCTCAAATGAATTAGGCGCCTATTTATAGACAATTAAGACAAGACATATTCTCCACTAATTACACTATTATCACATGATCTTCATGATGTTTAATTAATTAATTAAATTAAATTAATTATTCCATGTCATGTAAAGCATCCACTAATCCACTACTTCACTTCAGAAGAGAAGCTGTAACACATTACGTGGTTTTTACAAAACTTGAAGATTAATTAAACTTATTTAATTAAATAAATACTTGGAGGATAATTAACTAAGCCACTAAATCCACTAACTACATAAAACGTGTAGCAGTAGTTTAGGCGTGCAATCCAATTTTTTAGGAAATAAATAAATAAAATCTTTTAGCTAGTTTTTAGGAAAAATATCTTTTTCAAAATATATTTTATAAAACCGGAAATAACAGTTTCATATTTAAAATCCGAAACATTTAAAAACCGAAAATATATTAATTTTCGAAAACTAAATCTTTTAAATAAAATATAAAAGATAAAAGATAAACTATAAAAAGATAAGATTTTGAAAATCAGTTAAATTAAAATCAGAAAATCTTTTTAAAATATTTTCCTAACAAACTTAAACTAAATTCCTAAAATAGTGGATCTTAGTCAAAATATCCCTAAATACTCTAACAACTATATTGGGCATAGATTTCACTTAGGCGGACAATATTAGAGTCTCTTAGGAGTTCCTTAATTAGTTTTAAGTCTTGTTCCCTAACCTTTAAGTCTTGTTCCCTAACCTTGTTCATATAGTGCCAGGTCTGTTCCTTTCATGGGAACAGAACCAAGTTCCTTTGAGAATTCACCAGAACTTAATTAAGCTTTTATTCAACCTTAACAAGAAGATTAATAAATACCCTAATGTATTCTAATCTTCATTCCATGCTTGATTCTTCATCTCTCGAACATCTTTACTTCGATCTTGATTAATTCTCTGCTTTAATCTTCAATCAAGTATTCTCTTAGCTCGAGAATGAATTACATTGCAACAATAAAATAAAATATACTATGTCTTTTGTGGTTAGGTCATCTTCAAAACTCAAGGGTCAACAATTTCCCCCTTTTTGAAGATGACAACAAAAGGCATATACTAAAAATAATACACATAAGTCATATAAAAATAATTTTAACAAGTATGTAACCAAGTTAAATTAAGTATTATAGACTCGTTATTTTATTTTGTAAAGTAGAAATATGAGAACATAATCCATGACAAAAAAAAATTTACTCTGATTGCCTTTATCTTTCCCCCTTTGGCATCTTCAAAAACATTAGTCCACGATTTCAAAAAGATGAATATTATCTACAAAACATACACCACCAAATTGTGAGAAAAATTTGGTTAGTATAAGCAAATAAAGCATTCAACTCTCAAAAACCGCAATCCAAGAATATTAGCCATTCATTTAGACGCACCATGCAAAAAGATCAAACTTAGAATATCAAATTAACAAGTTCTATTGTAGCATGTTTAAAGGAGAAGGATAGAAAGACAAATATTAAACAAAGTTCATGTTCCCACACACAAAAAAACAAACTAAACTAGAAAAGTTTATGGTTTAGGAGAGGGAGGTTGCTCGACTTCTTCCACCACATCATGAAGCTTAGCCATCACTTCTTGATGTTTTCGGCCAATGTATCATTTCCCTTGAGCACAAATCTTCCAATTCAACAACCTAGAGTTCATTGCTTGAATGGAGGAAGAAAGTTCACCAAGCCGAGCCATGATCTCTGTTGTCCGTCCAAGGCTTTGTCAACTTTGTGCATTACCCCTTTTACTAATCCATTTAAATCCTTAGCTTCCGTAGCAAACTCCATCATCGCTTCCGAATGACCCATAACCAAAGAGAACTAATAACCCAATCTTCTAGCATGAGCTAGAGTATATGTAGCCAATGGTAGGATTTTGAGAAGAGAGGGAGTTCAGAAGGATTGGTGCAGCTGTTTGTTCCTTAGGTTTGGGAACAGCAGGTTGTTCCTCTGGAATGGGAACAACATCTGTTTCCTTAGCTTTAGGAACAGAACAGGAGGGTTTTGAGGTAGAGGGAGGGATAGGATCATTTTGTGGTGCTAGGGTAGATGGTGAGGCAGATTTTGGAGGAGATGGAGGAAAAGGAGGATTGGTTTCCATGGGAACAGGAGTCGATTCTCTAGAAGGAGGTAGGTTAGATTCATAATCTTCCCTATCAATCACCCTAACTTCATCTTCCTCAAAACTTTCATCGCATCAAGCAAAGAAAATTAAGCACTTTCATGTTTTGAACTCTTGACTAGCTCTAGTGCTTTTGCAACCGGTTTCACCACCTTTCAACCACCTTCTTCCCTTTCTTCTTAGCTTCTTCTTTTCTTTTTGATTTTCTTTTCTTTTTCATTTTTCTTTTCTTTTTCTTTTCACCTTTTCTTTCTTCTCTTCAACTTCTTTTTCTTCTTCTTCTTCTTCCACTTCATCATCCACATCATCATCATCAAGGTTAGCCTTTCCCTTGATTACTTCACCATTTACAACACAAACATTCAAGTTATTCAAGGCACGCACATTCAACATATTTCCCGTGGATACACCAATGGTTGAGTTCCCGAAATTTTCACATTGAACTTAAGTAAGATTTCGGTTACTAAAGCCCCTGCCAACAACAAAACCATTTTCAATATAATGACTCATGTCTTGAATCATTAAAGAGGGAAAGTTTATGTGCTTATGAGAGGCTAACAATGAATATAAATCAAGTCCAACATGCTAACTTGAGCACGTTTAGAGAGACGAGGCAATAAGGCTTTCTTTAGGATGTGAAATAAAATTTTGTGGTAGGGAGAAAGAAGATTATGATCAAGAAATGTTTTTCCCTTTTGACCACCATATTTAACAATCAATTGATCAAAAGAGATATCCGAAAATGGATAGGATCCACGTTGTTTCTTGAAATAAACATCAGTTCCTCTCACGGGAACACCAAGCAATTTACCCAAAATTTTAGCATTAAAATCTATTTGAGTTCCCTTTACAAAGTAGAACAATTTCCTTCTTCATCCATGGAAAAGTTTTCACAAAATTCATCCATTAATTTAGGAATGAAACTATTTCCATAACAATTATTCACAAAGAGATCCTTCCACCCTTGAAACTTGATCATATTGAGCAATTGACGAAAATTTACTCTTTTACACCAAGAAACATCAAAAAAAGTCCATGAACATACCTAGATGCCTGGGATTTTTTCGAGCAACTCTTGTTGTTCCTCTCTCGGAACATCGATTCCCCCTCACTTGTTGCATGTGTTCTTCAACTCATTTCACGATTTCTTCCATTTTCTTCCTTTTCTTAGAATTCTAGATGATGAATTGGGAGAAATATCCATGGGTGTAGGTGATTCAATTTAGTGGAGGAAGGAGAGGGTTTTTCGGCTTTGTGGGAGGAGAGAGAGTGAGAAGTGTTTTTGGAATTCATATTTTGTGGAGTTATTTTCGGTTTTATGAGAAGGAAAGCAAAGAAGTTTTGTTTTGGTTTAAGGAAAGAATAAAATAAATATAAAACCGTGTATAGTACACGTTTTTGAAAAAAAAATCTTCTATCTAATTAAAAAAATATCTTCAACTAACTTGAGAGATATAAGGAAAAATCAGATTTTTAGGAAAAAAATCAGATTTTTAGGAAAAAAATCAGATTTTTAGGAAAAAAAACTGAACAGAATATTTTTGGATTTTCGAATTTTGAAAGAAAAAAATCTAAATTGAACACGCTGGGAACAGCGTTTGGGAACAATGAATGGAAACAACGAAATTTTGCTACTTTGGAACATCATTAATTCTTTTAATCCTTTGTCATCACTTAAGGCATAGAATTGTCTTATGAACAATAAGGGGAATATTATTGGACATTGGTGAGCAGTTTTCAGACATTTTTACTTATACACATGAAATAATCATATAAGGATTGTGATGTATTTAAGCAAATAAAAACATCGAATATGCACATCCAACATAATGCCAAAGAATTAACACAAAGGGGAATATTGTAGCAATCATTTCAACTTGATTAAGCCAAGTTCAAGTCTCAATTTCTCAAACCTATCTCTATTTAAGGGCTTTGTCAAAATGTCTGCAATTTGACGTTCAGTCTCACAGAATTCCATTTTAATAAGACCCTTTTCAACATTATCTTTCAGAAAGTGATGCCTAATATGGATGTGTTTGACTCTTGAATGATGCACGGGATCTTTAGAAATACTAATAGCACTAGTATTATCACAATAGATGGGAACACATTCAAAGTAAATTCCATAGTCACGTAGTTGTTGTTTTATCCATAGCATTTGGGAACAACATGCTGCTGCTGCAACATATTCAGCCTCAGCTGTAGATAAAGCAACTGTGTTTTGCTTCTTGGTGCTCCAAGAAACTAAACTATGACTAAGGAACTGAACCATACCTGATGTACTCTTCCTATTGACCAGATCTCCTGCATAGTCAGCATCCGCAAATCCTTTCAATTCAAAGGTATCACTTCTCGAATAGAATAGGCTTAAATCATCTGTTCCCTTGAGGTATCTTAGGATTCTCTTCACAGCTGTGAGATGAGATTCCTTTGGATTGGCTTGAAACCTTGCACATAACCCTACACTGAAAGCAATATCAGGACGACTTGCAGTTAGATATAGTAATGAGCCAATCATACCTCGATACTTGGTTTGATCCACACTTATTCCTATAGAATCTTCATCCAATCTGGTTGAATTCCCATAGGTGTATGATTTACTTTGGATGCTTCCAAGCCATACTTTTTCAATAGTTCCTTTATGTAATTTTGTTGATGGATGTAGATTCCTTCTTCTGTTTGCTTGATTTGCAACCCCAAGAAGAAATTCTTTACTCATGAGATTAGCAAAGTCCTTGCACAAAGATTCATTAGTGGCACCAAATATAATATCATCAACATATATTTGAACAACTAATAAATGTTTTCCTTTTGATTTTAAAAACAAGGTTCGATCCAATTTTCCTCTTTTAAACTCATTTTCAAGAAGGAACTTAGAAAGTCTTTCATACCATGCTCTTGGAGCTTGCTTTAACCCATAAAGAGCTTTGTCAAGCTTAAAGACATGATTAGGAAATTCTTTACTTTCAAAACCTGGAGGTTGTTCTACAAATACCTCCTCATTAAGATAACCATTTAAAAGCACATTTTACATCCATTTGATACAATTTAAAACCCATGAAGGCAGCAAATGCTATGAAAATTCTAATTGCTTCCAGTCTTGCAACTGGAGCAAAAGTTTCTTCATAATCAATGCCTTCCTGTTGATTGTATCCTTTCACAACTAACCTGGCCTTGTTTCTTATATAGTTCCGAACTCATCTAATTTGTTTCAAACACCCACTTTAAACCAATAACCTTGTTATTTAGGTTAGGTTCAAGGTGCCAAACTTTGTTTCTTTCAAATTGATGAAGTTCATCCTGCATTGCTACGATCCAATCAGCATCAGTGAGAGCTTCTTCATGATTCCTAGGTTCCAACATAGAAAGAAAAGCATGAAAAGCACAAAAGTTTTTCAATTGAGATCTCGTTTGAGTTCCCTTTTTATGTCACTGATTATAGTTCCACAGGATGGGAACGATGAGTTTTCCAAGGCTTTGGTTGGAAATCCTGGATGGAAACTTGGTTTCCTTGATCATCTTCATTTCCCTGTACTTGGGAACCAGGTTCAACAATAGTGGATTCATTCACTGTGTATCATCACTAGTTCTTCTTCTTCCTCATTGGGAACAGGAACAGGATGTTGTTCCCTTGGCTTTGTTCCCATGACTTCGTCTTCCAAAGTCTCATCAATAAGACTTGTCTTTTTCAATCCTATTTCGAAGTCATTCAACCTGTGTGCTTGCATCAAATTTATCTGTTTCATCAAAAATAACATGCACACTTTCTTCTACACACATAGACCTTTTATTATACACTCTATAAGCCTTGCTACTAGAAGAATATCCTAAGAATACAGCTTCTTCACTTCTAGCATCAAATTTTCCAATATTTTGTTTCCCATTATTATGAACAAAACATTTACATCCAAATGTTCTGAAATATGTAATATTGGGCTTTTTACCAAAATACAGCTCATAAGGAGTTTTAAATAAAGGTCTTACCATGGCTCAATTTATAATATGACAAGCAAGTATTCACAGCTTCTGCCCAAAAGTTTTTAGGAAGACCACTAGCTATCAACATAGTCCTAGCCATTCTTCTAGTGTTCTATTCTTCCTTTAACACCATTTTGTTGAGGTGTTCTAGGGGCTGAGAAATTGTGATCTAATCCTTGTCTCTGCTAAAGTCATCGAACTTAAATTTTCAAATCTTTCCATGGTCGGATCTAAGGTGTAGAATTTATGACCACTCAAATTTTGAACTTTCTTTGCAAAGACAAGGAACTCATCATAAGTCTCGTCCTTGCTAGAAAGAAAAATAACCCAAGTAAATCTAGAGAAGTCATCTACAATTACTAACACATATTTCTTTCCACTCCTACTTTGTATCCTCATAGGTCCACATAAATCCATATGATTAACTCTAAAGGTCTTGTGGTACTTACCACATTCTTGGACTTGAAAGAGACCTAACATGCTTACCTTTTGCGCATGCATCACAACATGATCTAAATGAAACTTAGTAGAGGGTAAACCTAAAACTAGTTCTTTAGAACGCAGTTTGTCAAGCAAGAAAAGCTAGCATGACCTAGACGCTTGTGCCATAAAATGAATCATCATCAATAACACTAAGGCATGTGAATTTGTTTTTGGGAACAAGGTTGAGATCCACAACATATGTGTTCCCTTTCCTTGTTCCTTCCAAAATGATATCCTTTGTGCTATTGTTGACAATTAAACATTTTTCACTATTAAACTTCACACAGTTCCCTTATCACAGAATTGGGAAATACTTAACAAGTTATGCTTTAATCCATCAACTAGAAACACATTATCTATGGAATGTGACGATGACTTACCAACTTTGCCCATGGCAACTATGTTACCTTTCTTGTTGTCACCAAAAGTCACACTTCCACCATTATAGGCTGAGAGTGAGAGAAATCTTGATTTATCTCCAGTCATATGCTTAGAACAACCACTGTCTAGGTACCATGTGTTGTTCCCCCTCACTCCAACCTGCAAGAAAACTAATTGTTAGAGTTAGGAACCCAATCTTTCTTGGGTTCCTTTCCTTCAGGAACAATAGATTTCTTTTTCCAAATTACTCTACTTGTTTCCAAGTTCTCATTATGCGACCAAGTCTTTTAGGACAAGAGTTCCTAAAATGACCAGTGTTCCCACAAAACATACAAACTTTATCACTTGGTAAATCAACTCTCTTTTTAGGTTTTTCAAATTTCTTTTTGTGATTAAAACCAAGACCTTCAGTTCGTTTTGTTTGAGGGTTCTTAATCCAGTTTGGAATAGGTAGCATTTTCTTTTCATTTCTCATTTGGTGCAGTTCCCCTACAAGTTCATTATTTTCAATTTCCAAAAATGAAACATGATTTTTCAATTCGTTTATTTCAGATTTGAAACTTTGCAAGGGAACTGACTTAATGTCAAATGAACTTACTTCAGGAACAAACTCTTTTATTGTGTAACTCAAGACTTAACAAGTAGTTCTCATTTTTAAGATTTTCGAAATCCTCTTTTAATTTAAGATTTTTGTCAAACAATCAAAAATCTTTTCTCAATATCAATTCGAACACTTTTAAGCCAAGAGGTATGTTCCTTTGCACATTAAAGCATGTTGACATTGTTTTAGTTTAATGGTCTCATCTTTGCAATCATTTACAGCGTCAACAATAAACTCAAATAATTTTCTTTACTTAAAGAATTAAGACGAGTTTTGATGGTGTCTAGACTTGCCTCAAGAGATTCAATCTCTTCATCAGATTCGGAATTGTCAAGAGCCATAAGACAGAAGTTTGCAGTCTCCTCATTTGGTTGAGGATCATCTTCTTCTTCGGAGTCAGAGTCTCCCCATGCAGCAACCATAGCTTTCTTCATGTCAGATCGAGTATAGGAGTTTTTGTATTCCTTGTTCCTATCTCTGCTTCGTTCCCTTCCTTTGCCTTTTTCTTGTTCCCATTGGGGACAATCCTTGATGAAGTGCTCAGAACTGCCACACTTATGACAAACAAGTTTGTTAGAATATTTCTTATTCTTACCTTTGTAATCTCCATTCTTCATGTTCCTAAACATTCTTTTGAATTTTCGGACCATGAGAGCAGATTCTTCTTCATCAGTTTCTGAGTCTTCATTTTCATAAGCTTTTAAGGCAATCGATTTTTGCTTGGACATGTCTCCATTCTCATTGTCCAATTGCAACTCATGAGTCATAGGGAACCAGCAAGTTGTTCCAAATTGAACTTAGTAAAGTCCTTAGTTTCCTGTAAGGCAGTTACCTTAGCCATCCAACGATCCCTAGGAAGGCTCCTTAGGACCTTTCGTACCTGTTCCTCAGATGTAATCACTTTACCAAGAGATGTTAGCTCATTAATAATATTAGTAAAGCGTGTAAACATGTCTTGGATAGACTCTTTTGATTTCATTTGAAAAAGTTCATATTGGTTCATCAAAAGATCTATTTTTGATCTCTTAACTTCACTCGTACCTTCATGAGTGACTTCAAGAAGATCCCAAATTTGTTTTGCGGTTTTACATCCCATGACACGATTGTGTTCATGAGGTCCAAGACCACAATGAAGCAGTTTTATAGCAAGAGCATTAATTTCCATTTTTCGAAATCAGCTTTATCAAAATCAGATATAGATTTAGGAATTACCTCATTCTTGTCATTAGTGGTAGTGACTTCAAAATCACCTACCTCTATGACTCTCCATACCTGGTAATTGTCGGCTTTGATAAAGATCTCCATTCTGTTCTTCCAGTAAGTGTAAAACTTACCATTGAACATTGGTGGCCTCTGCGTAGAGTACCCTTCTTCCAGTTTCTCTCTAGTATTCATATTTTTCAAGATCTTGAACTCAACAGGGTTTCCTGAATATTAGAGTTCCCGCTCTGATACCAATTGTTGTATAATATGAGCACTATAAGAGGGGGGTGAATTATAGTGAGAGAATAAGCTATACTTTTTGCGGAATTAAAAGTAAACTTGGGAACAAACAATGGGAACACGAGAGATTTTACGAGGAAAAACTTCCTAGGCCAGTAGGAAGAAACAACCTCGACCACAAGGGATTTTAAACAACTTTCCACTATAATAGGCCAAAACAACTCTGATTACAACCTATTACTTTTCTCTCGATTCTCAACTTAAGTCACTCAACTCAAGTTCCCAACGACAGTTCCCAACAACTGACGTTTTCTCTCAAACTTCACTCGAAGTTCCTTTCTCTTTCTCTTTCTCTTTCTCTTGCTTCACTCAAAGCTTTCTCACACTTACAAGAGTTCACTCAAACCCTTTTTCTCAAAAATACACTTTGTAAAACAATGGAAGAGTAATAAACTCGATTAATGTAAGTATGAATTCTCTTAAGGAAAAGGCACTGACACTTTAGATAACTTAAGACAAATTAACTAAGTCAGACACATTTTGCTCAAATGAATTAGGCGCCTATTTATAGAAATTAAGACAAGACATGTTCTCACTAATTAACCATTATCACATGTCTCCATGATGTTTAATTAATTAATTAAATTAAATTAATTATTCCATGTCATGTAAAGCATCCACTAATCCACACTTCACAAGAGAAGCAATAACACATTACGTGGTTTTTACAAAACTTGAAGATTAATTAAACTTATTTAATTAAATAAATACTTGGAGGATAATTAACTAAGCCACTAAATCCACTAACTACATAAAACGTGTAGCAGTAGGTTTAGGCGTGCAATCCAATTTTTTAGGAAATAAATAAATAAAATCTTGTAGCTAGTTTTTAGGAAAAATATCTTTTTCAAAATATATTTTATAAAACCGGAAATAACAGTTTTATATTTAAAATCCGAAACATTTAAAAACCGGAAATATATTAATTTTCGAAAAACTAAATCTTTCAAAAAGATAAAAGATAAAAGATAAACTATAAAAGATAAGATTTTGAAAAATCAGTTAAATTTAAAATCAGAAAATCTTTTTAAACTTTTCCTAATAAACTTAAACTAAATTTCTAAAATAGTGGATCTTAGTCACAATTTCCCTAAATACTCTAACAACTATATTGGGCACAGATTTCACTTAGGCACACAATATTAGAGTCTCTTAGGAGTTCCTAAATTAGTTTTAAGTTTTATTCCCTAACCTTTAAGTCTTGTTCCCTAACCTTGTTCCTATAGTGCCAGGTCTGTTCCTTTCATGGGAACAGAACCAAGTTCCTTTGAGAATTCACCACAAACTTAATTAAGCTTTTAATAAACCTTAACAAGAAGATTAATAGATACCCTAATGTATTCTAATCTTCATTCCATGCCTGATTCTTCATCTCTCGAACATCTTTACTTCGATCTTGATTAATTCTCTGCTTTTATCTTCAATCAAGTATTCTCTTAGCTCGAGCATGAATTACCTTGCAACAACATAAATAAAATATACTATGTCTTTTGTGGTTAGGTAATCTTCAAAACTCAAGGGTCAACATATCCATTTGCTTCAGGAGGTCTTCCACCTCCGGACATCCCTCCTGATTCACATTCAACTTGTCCCACCAACACTGCTTTTCCTTTTGAATTCTCCACTTCTTATCCATACTTCTCACCAACTACTTGTGCTTCTTCCTCCACATTCCTCTTTTCATTCACAGCTGCTCACTAGTGGAAAAAGACGGAAGGGTTGCGGTTAAAATAGCCCTAAGGGCTGCGTTTTTTGCTAGCAGCCCTTTCCGTAGCATCCCTTCCTTGTACAAAGGGCTGCAGTTTTTACCATAACCGCATCCCTTTTGACCCAAAAAAATAAAATTTTTTTTTTTTGCTTGCTAAAAATTATGAGGTTTAGAGTTTCATGATACAATAATATCTGCTAATCTTGCACAAACAAAGATTACAGCTGGAAGAATAATGAAAACTAATCTGAATCCAAGCTCATACATACATGGGACGATTGACAAAAAATGAACAAAAAAATAAACGAAAATGAACAAAAAAATAAACGAAAATGAACAAAAAATGAAAAAAATAACCTTAAAAGTATAGATCTGAAAATGAACAAATCTGAACATTAATGAAAATGAAAAAAATAACCCTAAAAAAATAAACTAATCTGAAAATGAACAAAAAATGAAAAAAAATAAACAAAAATGAACAAAAAATGAAAAAAATAACCCTAAAATTATAGATATGAAAATGAACTAATATGAAAATGAACAAATCTGAACATTAACGAAAATGAAAAAAAATAACCCTAAAAAAATAAACTAATCTGAAAAAGAAAAAAAAAGAAAAAAATAAATGAAAAAGAAAAAAAAACCCTAAAATTATAGATCTGAAGTTGTTGCTGTCGTGCTTGTTGTTGTTGTGTTGCTTAACCGGAGTTCAACCAACAGAGAAGGAACGACGGACGAGGAACGGCGCGCCGTAGATCAACGACGAACGACGAACGACGAACGGAGGGTGAAACTTTGAGAACGACGAACGGAGAAGGAACGAACGACGAACGGAGTGTAACACCCCCAAATTACTCACTTTTAAATAAATAATTTAATAAATAATATTTGAGTAATTTAGGAGTATTACCGCCACGTGACTAACACGCTTTCGGCAACCAACTACTAACTAACCAAAATAACTTGCAGCGGAAGACTTTAACCAAAAATAATAATACTTCTTTATTAATAAAAGTAAATATTGTCTCAATAACTCAAAATAAATGAAACATCTAATCTAGGTGAAGATCCCCTTCCTAGTATGCTCCCATGCACATCCAAAATTCACCTGCAAATCTGCTTACCAAAAAGGTAAACAGGCAAAGCCAAATAGGAAAAGAAAATACGCGTCAGTATAAAACTGAGTACGAAATGTACTAGATAAGTAACACATTTGTTAGTTCGTCATAATTTTTCATTTCGAAAACTCCATAACCAATAATTCAAGAATAACTCTTTAAGAATAAACTATTTTCAAACACTTAATAATAATTCAAGAATAACATTTTAAGAACAAACTCTTTCCAAACACTTGAATAATAATTCAAGAACAACCTTTTAAGAACAAACTCTTTCCAAACACTTGAATAGTAATTCAAGAATAACCTTTTAAGAATAAACTCTTTCCAAACAACTTGGATTAAAAATAATCCTGAAAACAATTCCTCTTCTTATCTCCCCTTCTATTTTGCTAAGTGTGCACACCCCCAAGCTAGTCATCCCATCACGGAGCTATATCAAGGGGTAACTATAATTGCCAACAAGTGGACTTTGAATCTCTTGATATTAATCAAGCGGAAATAATAATAATAATATGACTTGTAAGTCATGAATAAACCTCCTTTCCTCATAAACAACTTTTTGAACATTCAAAGTTCATAAAAACCAATCAACCTTTCCTTGTAAAAATAATTTAATTTTCCAAAAAGGATAACAAAACTTCTATATAAAATGATTGATAAAATATCATTCCTTCTTTTCACTTTCAAGAGTGAATAATAAAACATTGTAACCATTTTAAACCAAATTTCTAAACCAATCCAACCATAAAATCAATAAACAACTTTATCATATAAACCACATTTTAAAAGATCTAGCTACATAACGTACCTTGATCTTGCACAAAAAGTATACTAGTATCTCCACTTAGTCTTAATCTTGAACGATCTCCTAACAACCAATAATAAAAATCTAATAAGTAACTTACATGAACTTAATCATGAATGTAAACATGAATAACTATCATGAGCATAATATTTTTGAGTAAGAAACATGGAAAATCTTTTTCTTCTTAACCCAAAGAAAATTGAGAACTTGAATAAGAAATATAAAACTAGAATAAGATAAGAAGAGAAAGAAGAACCTTGAAGTATGGATTCTCCAAAGTTTTTGTGTGGAAAAGATGGCTAAAGATGTGGGGGTATTTATAGGAGTAGAATGGGTAGTACTTAATTTTCAAAATTAAAGAGTTTGTAACCTTCACCATAAATTAGGAGATTAAACCAAGATTTGTAACCTTCATCATAAATTTGGAAAACAAAACCACCCCCTCCCCCATTTACTTCACAATCCCGTAAAAAATAATGGACTAAAAAATTTTTTTTTTTTTTGGGTTTTTTGAATAATTTTGACTAGGATTTAAAACCAAAAGTTTAACAAATCCAATTTTGGCGCCATCTTCCGCCAAAATAATTTAAAACGAGTGAAATTGCTAAAATACCCTTTGCTTAAAATATTTATTATAGAAAATAAATATTTTAATTAATAAATAAATACTTGAAAATATGGGGTATTACACGGAGGTTTTTGTTTGTTTAAGAGAGAGATAAAAGACGATTGAAAAGAACTAAAATCTCCACCGAAGAGCCGTGAAGATTGAAAAGAAGAATTGAAGATTGAGCCGT
Organism: Beta vulgaris subsp. vulgaris; assembly: GCF_026745355.1. Taxonomy (NCBI): domain Eukaryota; kingdom Viridiplantae; phylum Streptophyta; class Magnoliopsida; order Caryophyllales; family Amaranthaceae; genus Beta; species Beta vulgaris. Next base: position 24,059,097 of record NC_079207.1, on the reverse strand, counting down.
GAAGATTGAGACAAACGGAACTATTTTTAGGTTAGAATTTGAAGAGAAGAGGAGAGAGAGAGAAAAAAATGGCCCACCATTTGAAGAGTAAAGGAGGGTGAGAGAGAAGGGAGAAGGAAAGACGTGAGAGAGGAGAGAGAATGAGGGAGAGGAGATTGAGCCCGCTTAATAAGGTAAGCCCGTGCTTAATTCTTTTCAAAATCATTTTTAATAAAAGCCCATAAAAAAGCCCATAAAGGGCTGCATTTTTTAATAAACCACAGCCCTTCACTAAAAGGGTTGCGGTTTTCTTTAAAAACGCAGACCTTCATAAAAGAAGGGCTGCGTTTTAAAGAAAACGTAGCCCTTCCTTTTTTTTTCCCCTAGTGGCTAGAGCTGCAAATGTGTTATGTGTTTCATCACCCTCCTTACTAGTTAGACTTCTTCTTATTGACTTTTTAGCTACTTGAAACTCTTGTGCTCTAGAAGGTTCACCCCTTTGCACTTGCTGCTCTCCTTCTACAGGCATAACCTTCTGTCTCCAAACTTTCTTCACCAGAGGCCTAGTACATTGACTTGCCTCATGTCCCATCAACTTACATGCTTCACATTGAGTTGGTTTCTATTCATAATGAATGGGCACCTCCATCATCTTGTTTCTCTCATTGATGAAGTGTACTTTTCCAGGAAATTCTTGCCCAATTTTCACTTCTACCATTATTCTAGCATACATCAATTTATCTTCCCCCCTCGTAGCTTGATCAAGTTTTAATAATCTACCTATGGGCTTCACAATTTTCTCCAGACAAGATTCCCCCCAGTATTTGAAATCAAGCTGAAGTTGAACCCAGATAGGCATAACACTTACATCCTCCTTGCACATATCAACTTCTGCAGTCCATGGCTTCACTACCATAGGTTTACTATCAAAGAAAGGTATATTTTCAGCTAGAATCTGATCCCTCTTTTCCATTATGGTAAACCTGGCCTAACCACATATATTCCTTTCTTTGCCATTGCTATTTTGTCTATTCCCATATTCCTCCATATCCTCCGGAAGAAACCTTCCATGACATGAATAGTAGGTTTCCCACCAATAACAAAGCAATATATGGCTGAGTTCCAGTAATCAATCTCCTTTAGAACATCATCCATTTCTATTTTCACAGCATTTACATTCTCATTTTCAGGGGAAAATAAAATCGGACCAGGATCAATGTTACCTTCAAAACGACGACTCTGATCCTGATCAATCTTCTCTCCAGATTTCTCAATGGTCTCCAGCCAATCAGAGAAGTTATTTCTCACCATTAATTGTTGTTGTGGCAACTTCAATGAGGATCGAGGGGACAAAATTTCCTCCAGACCTTCCTCCACATCTTCCTCTTCAATCTCCAGTTCATTAATACCCATAACTTCATCGATTAATCTAACTTTTTTGCTTGAGAATCCGATGGTCCCTTCCCTTTCACCGTAGTCAATTTTGCCTGGATTGCCTTATGTTTTGCCTTTGGACTTCCTTGCCATTGCTTCCTACGTAAAAGTTACGCAGAGAGAAAAACCAAAGAGAGAGAAGCGCACAAACTTTTTATTTATGTCCTATTCATTCTCTTGTATCAAAATTTTGATGTAAATGAAATAAGAAGTTGAATTATATCTGTTCAAATCGTTGCCATGGTGACTCTTGATTTTCATTTGCTTAATTAAGATTGATATATATGTATTAGTGTCAAAAGTAGTTAAATTTCCCCTCAACTCAAATAAGGAGCAAAAACGTATTGGATTACATAAATAAAAAAAAGGTGAAAGATAACAATGGATATTAAAAAACACATAGCTGTTGGGCAGACAAGGATTTTTCTTTGGATTTAACAAAGATAACGCTTATATAAGGTAGGTGTTGTCTTTGCCTTCTATCAACTAGCCACTACAATAGCAAACTTAACACTTATTTGTGAAAGGCGTTTTCCAAGTGATATAACAGTTGTAATAGCTGCTATATTTTCTCTTTCAAACATAATATCTTTCAAGAAGTATTATCTTTACTTTACATTATTACGTTGAATTGGAAAATGCCTCAAATGTTATGTAAAGCCATATTTGACAATCTATCTTTACCCTTTTTATAGTAGTGCTAATAGAAAAGATTCAGCTTAGCTTGTATTGAAGCAAGAATTTACTATATCAACCTATCATCGTCCAATTTTGGCCAATATGGTGCAAGATTAGCTTATGCCTTATCTTCTTTGCGTTAAAAAATTTGGTTTATAGTTCCTAGATGTACATATACATATATATCTAGCAAAATATATAACATTCAAATGATTTGTAGATATATTACAATAATTAAATTAATAATTTTGTGGTAATTACTCGTCCAAATAGGTTGGTTTAAAAAAATTGGATAAAAAGGTCAAATCTTATTTTATCTGATTCAATTGAATTATAGTTGAATTCGGGCCAGTGATAAACAAATCGAGATGATCTGAGTATTTACAAGGTCTAGCAAGGTCTTGGGTTAGTATATGGTTTACGTTCAGGTTCAGATTTGAATGCAAATCTGTGTGATCAGGTAAGAATATGATCTTGCTGGATGGCGGTCAGATATGGGTAATCTCTAGTCAGGTTTCGATTAGGTCTGGGACTGACCCTCACAGATCGAACCTTGCTCAAGTCGATTCGGTATCAAGTTAACCCGTCGGTCAGGTCTGTTTCTGACACCACTAGGTATACCGAAGACTAAGTTTCGCTCATTTTCTCATTTAATTTGTCTCTCTCATTTTTTGTACATTTTGCTCATTTTTTGATGATTTGAAATGAGCAACGAGTAGAAAAATAGCCTTAAATGTACCAATATCACGATACATTCACGTGTACGATAAAGTTTTGTTAAATAGCTTATTTAATATGTAGATGTATCAATCTCCAGAGCTAAATAGGAAAATAATTTCTTCTAATACATGTCGATAAGTGGGTTGCTTTGACTCTTCTCTTGACTTAATATCAAAATGAGCAACTATAGCACTAGATTATTTGTAGTATTAAACTATATACTAACCTCCCTTCAAAAATAAGTGCCAGTGTTTGAATTTCACGTTTGCCAACGCACAACTTTAATCATTAATATCTCTAGTTATGTATTTGTAAATATTATAAGAAGTTGATATTATGAACATATTTATTGAAATAAATCCAAAACATTTTATATGATCATTTTGTTTTTATATATTAGTAAAAGAATACGGTCAAAGTGAGGTGTGTGAATAGGGTAAAAGTCAAAGTGTTGCACTTAATAAGAAACAACTAGTTATTAGGCCCGGGCTATGCTCCAGGTAAGGAAAATTTTCATTCTTTAATATTATATACTTTAAGATGATAACACTAAATGTTATTTGGTCTAGTGGTTAAGACTTTAGTATATGTTCTTGAGGTCCCGGTATCAAATCCTATACTATGCAATTTCTAACTTTTTTTATTGTTGTGAATTACATGGAGTAAATCCCCCTTAGGAAAAGCGCCACGTGGCACCGTTCCTTCTTTAGGCATGCCTTTTAATATATTAGTATAGATGGAGGTATATTGTTTGCTTATATTTCACACGTTTTATACTTCCTCCATTTCAAATTACTCGTAACGATTTGAAAATTCCATTATTCATCTATAAGATTTGCCCATGTTCTAATGTAATAAATTGTTGGATTTGTCTCAATGTATATTTTCATAAAATTAAATTTTTATACTTTACACTAGTACACAATCAAAGATATTAATAGTCAAAGTAGTATATCGAGAAGCGTACAATTCAAAGTGTAACGAGTAAAAAGAAACATAATAAGTATTAATTACAATGGTTTCATTATTTGAAAGCTTCACATCAATTATAACTATCTATACTAATATATTAAATGGCGTGCATAAACCAGGAACGTTGCCACATGGCGCTCTCCCTTAGGAGTTTTAGTTCATGTAATCTATGTACAATACAAAAAATTAGAAATTGCATAGTATAGGTTTTGATCCCATGACCTCAAGTTCATGTACTAAAGTTTTAACCACTAAACCAAGTTGTATTTAATGTCATCATATCAAAGTACAATATTAATAAATGAAATTTTTTCTTAACCGGGACATTGCCCGGACCTAATAACTAGTTTCATTATGAAAATACGATCTCTCCCGTATCAAACAAGTCTCATTTTTTTTTTTATTGAACTTTATCTTTCTCCTCTTCTACCTTAACATTCAAAGTTAGTCCATAAAAAATAATTCATCCGTTTCAAAAATACTTGAAACATTGACTTTTACATTATTTATCCACTTCCGTTTGACCGTGTTTTGCAAATTCAACGTAAGAAAACACATAGTCACGTGAAATCTTATTATATTATCTCGACATATAGTTTTAAAATATCAACTTTTTAAATTTTTTATGTATAAGAAATTAGAAATATTAATAATAAAGTTATGCGTTGACAAGCGTGTCCAAAAAAATGTTTCATGTAATATGAAACGGAGGAAGAATGTTCTAAGATATACTCCATGTCAAGCTTAGCTCGGGCCAAAAACTAGTACATTATGTATATGGTTGAGGATTACTACAAAGAGGTTCCTAGCTTAGAGCTTAGACCACAACCTACCTCCTTAAATTCGGATTGATTGCCGTAGTTACAACAAGTTAAAACTGAGTTGTAAGATTTAACAAATAACAACTCCTCACATATGGTGCAACACTGCAACCGACCAGTTGTTTTCAGAACTAGAATATTGCAAGAGTAAGAATGTCATACCTGTTCAGCCATGTTTTATCTTCCAATACCCCATTGATAATCCTCAGAACTACTGTGTTCTTTGCTTATGAGATCAATCCCCAAGGATCACGAAATACTGATGAATTCATAAGAAATCTGTAGAGGCTAAGACTCAAACTACACAGAATCATCTGTAAAATTCGACCATGAAAAAAAATAGATTAAAGATAAATAAGACCATCGAAAATGTACTGTTGCAATTGCTTAGTTATCTCCAATTATAATCTCAGTCACTCAGTCACTGAAATCTCTTGAAATCGTTGTTGGTGAACCAAGATCATCCTTCGTGGCAATCCCTATCTTGGAGGAATTCGACATCCGCTATGTAAGGGAGGAAAAACCTCAAACCCGGTTTGGAATCTGGAGTCTGCTAAGTTCTACTATCGGACAGGAACCATAGACGAAGTGTGTTAAAGGAAGTAGCTTCAGATGCAGCTAGCTCAGGTAGCTTCAGATGCAGCTAGCTCAGGTAGCTCCAGATGCGGCTACCTCAGGTAGCTTGATTTAAGCCAATTTGTGTACATCTGATGGAGGTCAGGTGGGAGAGTGCCCTGAATCCCAGGGTGTTCATCATGCTGTTTTGGAGGATATGTGTAATGTTATGATTAATGAAAATAGCTTATTCTCTTTCTGTATACTTTTTAAAAAAGAAGATAACATCATTCCAAAAACTAAACTACAGCCAAAGTCAAATGGGTGTACAATAATAATATGGAAGCAAATGCTACTGTGCAATTATAAGCCTGAGGAAAATTGTAGCAAAGTACCAAACACACCAAGAAACAATCCAATGATTCTAATATATAGCACCTAAGCATATTGACCTTTAACTCTAATATCTATAAACTAATCGATCACTCCCTTGTCCACAACTAACAAATATAGATATCAATCCGAATCACTAGAATCATAGGCGGATTCAGCAGATGGGGAATCTGAGCTAGAAGCTGAGGTGATAACTACAGACACTGGGCAAATGACTTCTACCTTCTGTGATATTCTCCGAAACCGATTTAACTGCACTAACATCTTCAAGCGAGACGAGCCCTTGACGGTAGGTGCATGTACTAATAATTTCTCAAGCACAGGGGAGCAAGCAAGCAAAAACTCAATCAACTTCATCTCTGTAGTAGAAGCAACCAAAAGTCGAACTTTGGCACAACGGAGGTTGTGTAATGTACCGTCAGCATTGTAGTCCAACACATGCTCAGCCAGATTTGTGCTGCTATGAACCTGCAAAAACAAACAATTATTACTGACATTTCAAACTGTACTTAGTTTATAAACGGTAATAAAATGAGAGAAATCGCAATTATAAGATTTGAAGACTGTCTTTGCACATGGTAAACGCCATACAAAATTCACTTTCCCACAAAATTTCACTTGTTTAAAGAAAAGCAATACGGAAATCTACTTATAATATCAGGATCATGGTCCTTGATTGTTCCTTAATATGACCAGTAAATGATCTATGTTACTCATACTTGTCATCTCATCTAAAGAACTTTGATGCAATGGAGTATCAAGCTTGACATTACATCTTTGACCAAAAGTTATATAAATAGTAAATTATATAAATGGAGAGGGAGATCCCACCATAGATAAAAGAGTTACTTACAGAGATTTTAAGTGTTTCAATGTTAGGAAAGCTCTGAATACAGCTAAACACAGAAAAGACATCATCCTGAAAATCCAAGTGAAGGTCTAACAAATCCAGATTTCTTAGCTTCTGAGAGGCAGTATGAAGATTACATTCTGTAAACAAAATCTGAACATATTCAAATCAGACATGATAAAGAAACCCGGAATATAGTATTTGTATCAACTATCCAAATATTACTCACCCTACATAGGTGACTTCTTAAACAAAGCCTTTCAAGTTCACTCGAGTTTGTAAGAACTTTAACCAGATCACCTAAACTGGCCTTGTTATGAACCTTGACCAATTTCGGCAAACCAATTGACGCTGACACAAGATTCTCACAGCATTTCACATAAACTGACTTGAATGCCCAATCAAGAGTCAAATATCTGAGGTTAGGGGCATCAATGATAACATGCCTGTGCTGCAAACCGGTAAAGTTTGTTAAAACTATTTTTTGTAGTACAGGACAACTGCCAATTAGATTTTTGAAAGTGGTGTAGTTTATAACGACTCTGTCAAGCTCAAGACATATCAGCTTCGGAAAGCCCCTGAAATCAGGAGGAGGGCTGAATATGCAGCAAGTAAGCTTCAAGTTCTCCAAGTCAACACAGGAGAAAAGACGCGAGCCCAACTGAAGAGGCATTGCCCTGTACATGTTACAAAGGCTAAAATCCTTAAGACCATTTCTTGAAAGATAGGATATCCACTGAGCAACATCTGGACAGGATATTCCAAGAGGAACATACAATGAAAACTTAAGAATGGGACCTTCATGTTGAAAGAGTATTTTGCTCACAATATTGCAAAATTTATCAGTGTCGCGTACTTCCTGTGTATGGACTCTTGCAAAAAATGGTTCATCGAAAACAAGATGGGGATTCGAAGTCCAAATGTCTCGCCACTTATGTGAAAGAACACTCATTTGTGCAGCATCCTTGAGAGATAAGCGTTCCAAGAGTTCGTGTATCACATCGGTCGGCAGATTACTGATCATATCAAGGCTACTGTTATTGAGTCTTATCTTGGATTTTTTATGGTTCATATCTACAACACCACCAACAAGGCAACAACAACAACACGAAAGCTTTAGTTCTACAATAGTTTAAGGTCCACCAACATGAACAATCATAACGAATAGTTTCCGTCACCAATGAAACTACAAAATAAAGACATAGGATAGAAACTGAAATTTCGTAGTTATAGTTCATATATACTAAATTTGAATATTGAAAAGCAACCAGAAGACTTAAAAATTGAATAGCTAAACATGAATTTGAGCTAACCAGTGAATTAAATTACAAAGAATTCTGAAGTATTACTCAAATATTTGAGTGTAAGCTACAACATTTATATGTTAAAACTTAAAATAGTAAAATGAATCCGGAAAAACCTTCAATTTTATGGATATCGTCGAAAAAAGCTTCGATATCTAACCTCTAATTCTTCTGCAATTGAACTTTAAGATAGAAACTGGGGTTGTTAGCCTATTTTTCACTCTCCAAATTCCAATTGTTTCCGGCGTAAATTTTGTTTATTCGAGAGATTATAGTGATAGATTGGATAGAGAGAAGGCGTGAGAGGAGAAAGAGAAAGAGAAAGATAGCAATGAGAGGCGTTACACGAGGAGTGATAAAACGCTAGCAGCTAGAGTTTTAATTTGTCAATAGGAGGACTCAAAAGCAAATAGAGGAGTGGGAAGGAATTTGGCAGACAAAAAAAAAGCTAGCATCCATGTATCAACATGTAATTAGCACACATGTCATAATATTGTTTATCCAAAACAAATTACTTTTTGCAATTTTTAAACTTGTATATCTCAAGAAATATATTTTAGAAAAAAATAAAAAAATATACTAATATTCATATATTTTTATTCTCTACAAATAGACATCCATTTTGATATAATTTCATCATATATCAGTTTTAAAATTTATATCAGTTTTAATTACCTTCCGTCAAACAAGTTTATTGTTATAAGAAACAAGTGTATTTTAACAAGCAACAAGTGTATTGTATGGGGAAACAAGTGTATGTTAACAAGAAACAAGTGTATGTTAACGAGAAACAAGTGTATTATAATAATAAGAAACAAGTGTATGTTAACAAGAAACAAGTGTATGTTAACGAGAAACAGGTGTATTGTAATAATAAGAAACAAGTGTGTTATAAAAAACAATTGTATTTCAACAAGAAACAAGTGTATTGTATTAAGAAACAAGTGTATGGTAATAAGAAACAAGTGTATGTTAACATAAAACAGGTGCATTGTAATAATAAGATACAAGTGTGTTATAAGGATAAAAGTAAAATAAATATTGTATGAAATTATATCAAAATGGATGTCTATTTGTAGTAAATAAAAATATATAAATATTGGTATATTTTTTACTTTTTTCTAAAATATATATCTTGAGATATACAAGTTTAAAAATTGCAAAAAGTAATTTGTTTTGGATAAACAATATTGTGACATGTGTGCTAATTACATGTTGACACATGGATGCTAGCTTTTTTTTTTTCTCTGCCAAATTCCTTCCCACTCCTCTATTTGCTTTTGAGTCCTCCTATTGACAAATTAAAACGCTAGCTGCTAGCGTTTTATCACAGCTCTGAGACGGTGAGAGGAATTGTATAGTGGAATTGTACAGTGATAGGAATGATACAGTGAGAGTGAGACAAGGAGAGAGAATGAATATTTTTTTATTTTTTTTGATCCATATGAGCCACAAAGGCGGGGATTCGAACCTGTGACCTATCGTTCAAAGCACCTCAATCTTAACCACTAGGCCAAGACATCCTAGGCTAGAGAGAATGAATAGTTAATTGTAATGGAATTATACATTTAATTATAGTGAGAAACTAAAAAGGAATGACAATAGATGGTCAGTGGAAAAAAAATGACTAAAAAGATGAGAGAGAAAGAGTTAGAGAGAGAAAGAGAAAAGCCAAAAGAAAAATGTCCCAATTCATCTCAAAACAGAAACTCTAGCCAACGAAAAATTTCCCATTCCAATTATTTCGCATCTCAGAATGCAAAAACATTCTTGGTTTGCTTCATCAATGGCCTTTTATTGGTCTTAGTAGTGGTTATTGGAATCCAATTCTCAAGTTTGGTTTTAGTTCAACACAATATTTCCCCCAAAACTGTGTTAGAAAGTCCGATTAATCTCTTCTTAGTTTCTCGAATTCAAACATCATTATATGAGAGTAATTTATATCATCTCTTGGACGGCTTTCAGCTAATTTCTTCTGTTTTCTATAATGGGATTTCGACCCAGTCTTTAGATTGGATCAAAGGTTTCATTTTTCTTCCTTTCAAATACAAATTAAATTTCCTGGCTAGGGTTAATGGGGTTTGGGTTGCTTTTTCGATTGAAGGTTCGTTCTGGTGCCCCGTGCGATTCTTTGGTGCGAGTGGTTCTGTTTCTTTGATGCCTGGTGTTAGTTTATGGTTGCTTCTTGGTGGTTTTGTCCCTTATTGGGAGTTCGCGGATGCGATTTAGTGCTTGTCTAAGAGATTGATTAATGATGGATCCTGTTTGGTGTTGTTATCAATCTTCTCGGCAAATTTCACCCTTAGATGCTGGGTTATCTTTCTTCTTCAAGATGCCGCATTTTATGCGCCTTTCCTTGGTGTGAGTAAGCTTTGCGCTTTCTCGCCTTTAGACCCCTTATTCCCATTTTGTTTTCAGGTAGACTTTGATGAGATTAATATGTTTTATTCATCTGTTCCTTTACCTGCATTCAATGAAAAGTGCAACACTGTGAGTATGCAGTGCCTCTACTCGATTTTAGACCTATTATCTTTAGTATATTTCTTCATAGAAACTGATGAGATAAAAAAAAATTCATCTACATGTTCGATTGCCTTTAATTATTGTTCAGATTAAGAAAACATCTCATTTTTGTGGTATATTTATTAGAATGGATGCTGTGAAGGGAACCGAATTCCCTACAAAGGACATCCTCTTTGATTCCTTCTAGTTATCCAAGAAATTTGTTAATTTCATGTATTGGATTTGGGCTCTTATTATCTGCTCTCTAAAAATGGGTGTTTTGGCTGCCACCTATAGTTATTTAAAGATGTCAATTTATGAATTTGGATTGGATTTCCATGTTCTGGCAATCTCAATGAAATTCAATCAAGTCTTCAGAATTTATTGGAATGGATTTTGTTGGCTGTATTGCATAGTTTTGATCTTTTATAATAACTCTTTGCTTCTTAGAAAACTTGACTCTCCAATTGAGAAATTTTTTGGCTACTCCATTCTAGGCCCCAGAAGCTATTGGAATGGAGTCAAATGTTTATCCCATATGTTGCCTGATGAAGGTCATTCCTATTGTTTGCAGCAGTTCTCCTCAAAAGTAAATTTCCATGAGTATTTTCAAGTAGTTATTGCATTGTGTATGCATTTTTGTAGTATGTTTGTTATATCTGGTCACTTAACTTCTAAAAAGAACAAGTGGTTATTTTCCGCCCGAGGAACCACTGATATGAGCCATGCAAGGTTATGCCCTTCTTCATATTCAATCTTTTTTTGCAAAGGTATACTTGCATCAGAACTTCAATCTTTTAGCCAAAAATATTAGAAGTTTAATTTTATGTGCCCTGTATCTCAGTATGTTAATTAGAAAATTTGGTTTCCCAATGCTAGACCAAAATCATGTCAATTCTTTTTTCAAAAACAGATCACATTTACTACTTTTACTCGTTTCGATAGTGAGATTTGTGTGTACAACAAAGTTAAATCATGTTAATCCTGTATGTTCAGTTCATAAGATGAAATTTTCTTGTGCTCCCATAATTTCTTCAGTTATCAAGGAAGGCAAAAATGTCAAAATTTTAGTGAATATAGAGGTAAGTTATTCTTCTCCTCCAATCTTTGACTTAAGTGAAAGATTGTTTAAAGACCTTCTTTTTTCATGTAAAATTATTAGAAGTGTCTTCTTTCATTATCTGGTTCCCAGTATGATAAGTAGAAAATCTGATTCTTCAGTCATTACTGGTCGATTACTCCATTCCAGGCCCCAGAAGCTATCGGAATGGAAAAGATAGTATATTGCAACTTTTACCTGCAGAGGGCTTTGTCTATTATTTGCTACAGAACTCCCTTGAAGAAAAATTATTCGAATACTCCCAAATAGTTATTCAATTATATTTCTGCTTAATAATTCGGCTCGTTACATATGACCAACCTTTTTTTCAGAAGACCAAGTGGATGTTTTCCACTTCAAGAAACATTGTTATGGATATTGTTAACACTACTATTAGTGAATTTATGTGCCGCATTCTCTCTAAAAGTAAGCCTCATTTATTCTTTAGTCCCTCCTACTAGTCAACTTCAGGTTTGTGTGATATATATTAAAGAATCATGATTGCTGGCTTTTGGAACATCAGAGGGGTGTTAAAGAATAATTCTTTGGTTGATATTCGAGATTTTTGTAATAGTAACTTTATTAAGGTCTTCATGATTTGTGAAGTTAAGTCTCAAGCTCCCCCCTCCCTTCTTACAGCCAATCAATGTGGGATTCAGTATATAGATTATGTGCCCACCTTAGGGCTAGCAGGTGGGCTTTGGTTATTTTGGAAGGATTGTAATCAATCTCCCTTTAATTTAGTAGTAATTTATAAAGCTTCTCGGTTTATTGCTAGCAATATTACTCTCCTAAATGAAAATATTTCATTTATAATCGTTTTTATTTATGCTCCTCCCAAAAGCCAACATAAAGCTGATTTCTGGGAAGAAGTCTTTGAGTATGTGAATTCGCTAACTTCTCCCTTTGTGATTCTTGGGGCTTTTAATGAAATTAGTGATAAGTGCGTTTCTAACGCACTTTATGACTTTCTTTTGGCTTGTTTTAGCTCCCTTTTCCTCCTTTTCTTCCTTCTTTCTCCTCACTTTTCCCTTCTATTTCATTCAACTTTGATCATAGTGACATTTTGCTAGATTTTCGATCTATTTTGATCGAATTTCTAGCACATATGCTTTCACATGTTTGTTCGTGTTTCTATTGCAGGTATTCCCTTTCGGGCCGAGAAATGCGAGACATGGCACAAGGAACGAGCTAGAGGCTGAGAGGTAGCCTGAGGTGCGCTTGGTATGCCCCGCACAGATGGTGCGCCCGCACCATCGACCAATTCTGGAGCACAAAACAACGACATTGGTGCGCCGCACAAAGCCATAAGGTGCGCCCGCACATTCTGACGAGTAATTCGCTGAGGCAGGACTTAGGTGCGCCCGCACCTTACATGTGGTGCACCGCACCTACATCTGGTGCGCCCGCACCTTCATTTGTGCGCCCGCACCATTTGACGGATTTACTGAGCAGAAGACTCAGGTGCGCCCGCACCTGAGTCTGGTGCGCCCGCACTGAGCAAGGTGCGCCCGCACTCCTTTGGTGCGCCGCACCTACGATCCGGATAAAAAATCGATCATTAAACCCTCTTTTCGAGAGGGTTTAGACTTACGCTTTATTCTATCTTTCACACAATATTTTAGGGTTTTGTATTAGAGAGAAAACACTTAGTTTTCATTGGAATTGAGATTAGAGATCATAGTTTGTGATTCGATTTACATTCAAGGTACTTTTCATTCAATTCAATTCAAAGTTTTAGTTTTTATTTCATTCTCTTGGTGTTTGTTTATGTTTCTATATTATTTAAGATCTTCATTCTCTTAGTTTATAATTGCGATTTTATTAGTTTAATCATTACTTAATCATGTTTACCTTAGATTAGTCATAGATTTTATGTTTAATTGCTTAAACTCCATGATTAGTGAGTAGTTTCATATCTAGGGTTAGGGTGAAAGTATGAATTAGGGTTTTATAGTTGTGTGTGATTGTGATGTATGGAGAAGTTTATGCATTGATCTTGGTGTTTTGAGACCTTAGGATAGATATTGATCACATTTATACTTTGGTATTTTGATTTCAAATGTTCTTAAATCGGATTTTGAACTCTTTTATCATCCCCAAGAATCAACTTAATTTCAATACCAAGATATTGGATGGAAATTAAGGGGATCCTTCATTAGGGGTTTTCCAAACTTATTGAATCTCTTAATCAATTAACTAAAGACCATTCGAGAGAGGATTTAGTTGATTGATTAAGGATTACTCTTGAGGACCATTCGAGAGAGGACTCGAGTATTTTAGAGGAGAACTAAACCTTGCATAATCGTCTTTGTTGCTTCACAATCGCATTAACAATCATCATCCGTTCTTATTCATACTAGTAACCTTAACTCTAGTGTCTTTTATTTGATATTTAAACTCGTATATTTGCTTGTTCTAGTTGTTAGTAGTCTTAATTGTTACCAAACATCTTTCAAACCCCAAATACCTTTCAATTAGGTAGTCTAGCTAGATAGACTTTAATCAATCCCATTTTCCCTGTGGATCGACCCTTGACTTGCCCTTACTATTTTCTTAGTAATTGCTTGTTAGGACTTATAAATATTGTTTGGAAAGCGGTTCTTAGTGCCTTAACGACACACTAAAAACCTCTTATCAAAATGGCGCCGTTGCCGGGGAAACTGTGCTATTGATTGAAGTATATTTTAGTTTAGTTTGCTTAGTTGATTTTTCTTTTATTTTCTTTTTACTGTGGTTGTTATTTGCTAATCCTCTGCTTAGCTTTGTTGTGTTACATGAGAAGAAGAACTCACGGTTCACCCACATTGCCTCTAGATCCTGAAATCGACCGTACTTGCGAAAGCTTCGGAAGAATTTGGAAAATTTGACTTTGGGTTCCGAGCCTTCTTCACCAATCTCAAGTACATCAAGTGAAGTTGAATCAGAAATGGGTGAAGCAAATCCACAACTGTTTAGGGATTTCGGAAATCCGGGTTCCTATGTTCTTCAAGGTGGAATTCGACTCCCCACCACCACTACAAATTTCAGCATTCACCCTCAGTATACTCGGATGGTGAAAGCAGAGCAGTTTTGTGGGGGGTCAGATGAAGATCCTCTAGACCATCTCGACAGGTTTCTTGAGATCTGTGCCATGATAACACAAGATGTCTCTCCTGACTACATCAAGATGCACTTGTTCCGGTCCTCTCTTACCGGAAAAGCAAAGTCATGGCTCAAGAGCTTGCCTGCTAATTCCCTCACTACATGGGAAGAAGTCACAATGGCCTTCTTGAAGAAATACTTCCCGGAGTGGAAGACTGCGGACATAAGGAGGAAGATCTCCTCATTTGAGCAAGAGAACGATGAGACACTTGCCGAAGCTTGGGAGCGGTTCAAGGAGATGATCCGTTCATGCCCACACCATGAGTTCAACAAGAATCTACTCATGCGATTTTTCTATGATGGTCTTGATCCGATAATCACGGCCAACCTTGATGCTGGAGCGGGAGGTCAACTATCTAAGATCCCCAAGAACAACTTGAGTCCACAATTGAGGAAGTGATCAAGAACTACTCATGGGGTGGAAGACGAAGAGGTGCTCAACCTAAGAAGAGCGGAAAGTTTGAAATTGACCCCATGGATCAAATTCAAGCCAAGATGGACCAACTCGACAAGAAGCTCTCCAAGATCAATCTTGCATCGTCTACTCCTTCACAGGTAAACTCTTTTTCTTGTGATATTTGTGGTGGTACTAACCATGATACTTCTTATTGTGGAGGTACCCATTCGGAGCATGTGGCGGCAATAATTCAAGAGGAGATGGATATCAAGGAAACCAAGGGTATAGGAACAATCAACAAGGAGGTTGGAGACAACCTCAACAAAACTACACCCAAGGATTCAACCAACCTCAACAAGGATGGAATCAACCTCAACAAGGGTACAACCAAGCTCACAACCAAGGGTTTGCGCAAGGGTATAACCAAAACCAAAACTATAACCAAGGTGGTTCCTCCTCACAAGGGTCCAACACATACCAAGCTCCACATCAAAGGACCAACAACCCAAAACCTCCCTCCAATCTTCCATTTCCCAAACAAAATCCCGAACCTACACCATCTTCCGATCCAACCTCTCTCCAAATTCTCCAACAACTCCAATCCATGAACCAAATTCTCCAAAACCATGAGCAAAGGTTTCAAGAGCTACAAGCCCACAACAAAATGCTTGAAACCCAAATTGCCCAAGTAGCTGAGAAGAATCCCTCCACCCCCACAAATCAACTTCCAGGCCAACCCATCCCTAACCCCAACCTCCATCAAGCCAAAGCCATTCATTTGAGGTCGGGAACAAGTTATGCGGGTCCTAAGATGCCGAATGGGGAGTTAGAGAAGGATGAGAAGCTGAGGTTGTTGAGAAGGAGGATGGAGCTGAGGAAACTGAGAAAGAGGAAGTTGAGGAGAAAGATGAGTCACATGTTCAAGTTGGTGACAAAAACACATTGCCATCACCTCCACCAACCAAATCCTATGTGCCTCCGGTTCCCTATCCTCATAGGTTGGTAGAGAGAAAGTTGAGTGACAAGTTCACTAAATTTCTTAATGTGATGAAGAGCCTGCAAATCAACATCCCATTCCTTGAGGCTATGTCTCAAATGCCAGCTTATGCTAAGTTCTTGAAAGAGATCCTCTCCAATAAGCGAAAACTTGAAGATGAGCTTATCTCCCTACCTTACCAAGTGAGTGCTCTTGTGCAACGAACTATGCCCAAGAAGCAAAGAGATCCCGGGAGTTTCACCTTGCCGTGAAGATAGGTGACTTAGAGCCTAAGGGTGCACTGGCCGATCTGGGAGCAAGTGTCAATTTGATGCCCCTTTCTATTGCAAAGCACCTGAAATTTCCTCTTCATCCTACGCGCAAAACGATTCAATTGGCGGACCGCACTGTGAGAGTCCCTTGTGGTGAGTTGGAGGATATACCGATTCAAGTTGGGCATGTGTTTGTACCATGCGACTTTGTGGTGATGGATATGGAGGAAGATCCTGAGACTCCTCTTATTCTGGGAAGAGAAGCTCTAAAGACTTTGGGTGCCGTGATAAACTGCAAAAAATGACACAATCACGGTTGAGGTAGCTAATGAGCGGGTGGTGTTTGAGTTCTCTAAGACACTGAAGAGACCTATGATGGAGAAAATTTGCCGGGTAAGCCTAGTGGAAGATGAGGTAGAGGACACCATGAGTGTGGATAATTCTGGGACGATTTGTATGCTGCACTTACCGACACCCTTAGCTTGGACATGGAAGAGGAAACACAAGATGAGGCGTTTGAGGTTCTAGCTGCATCATCCACTGATAAAGAGGAGTGTTCTAAGCCTCCTCCCAAGGTAGAGTTCAAACCCCTTCCCTCCTCTCTTAGATATGTTTTTCTTGATGATGCATGTACTTATCCTGTTATTGTCAATTCGAGTCTTGATGACATTTCTATATCAAACTGATTGGAATTTTGCAAAAAATTAAGATGTCATTGGGTATTCGATTGATGACCTTAAGGGGATAAGCCCTTCTCTTGCTATGCATCGTATCCATCTCATCGATAGTAATGCCTCCTCCATCGAGCATCAGAGAAGGCTCAATCCCAACCTCAAAGAGGTTGTGAAAAAGGAGATCTTGAAACTACGTGACGCGGGAATCATCTATGCTATCTCAGATAGCAAGTGGGTGAGCCCGATTCACGTGGTTCCAAAAAAAGGAGGCATGACTATAGTTGAGAATGAGAAAGGAGAAACAATCTCAACTAGGACTGTCACTGGGTGGAGAGTCTGTATTGATTACAGAAAACTGAACAAATCCACCCGAAAAGATCATTTCCCCCTTCCCTTCATTGACCAAATGTTGGAGAGGCTTGCTCGTCATTCACACTTCTGTTTTCTCGATGGTTATTCCGGATTCTTTCAAATCCCCATTCATCCGGATGACCAAGAGAAAACCACCTTTACTTGTCCGTATGGGACATTTGCATATCGAAGGATGCCCTTTGGTTTGTGTAATGCCCCATCCACTTTTCAAAGGTGTATGACAGCAATCTTCTCTGACATGCTAGAAGATTCCATTGAAGTCTTCATGGACGACTTTAGTGTGTGTGGTTCGTCTTTTGACACATGTCTGGTTAATCTTGAATGTGTGTTAAAAAGGTGTCAAGAGACGAACCTTGTACTGAATTGGGAGAAGTGTCACTTTATGGTCGAGGAAGGCATTGTACTTGGGCATAAAGTGTCGAAAAAGGGTATTGAATAGATCCGGCAAAGGTTTCGGTTATTGAGAAGCTTCCGCCACCGAACTCGGTGACGGGGTTCGGCTTTCCTTGGACATGCTGGTTTTTACCGGCGTTTCATCAAGGATTTCTCTCAAATAGCCAAACCATTGACGAATCTACTTCAAAAAGATGTTGATTTTGAGTTTGATGAGTCTTGTACTTCAAAAACACATTGCCATCACCTCCACCAACCAAATCCTATGTGCCTCCGGTTCCCTATCCTCATAGGTTGGTAGAGAGAAAGTTGAGTGATAAGTTCACTAAATTTCTTAATGTGATGAAGAGCCTGCAAAACAACATTCCATTCCTTGAGGATATGTCTCAAATGCCAGCTTATGCTAAGTTCTTGAAAGAGATCCTCTCCAATAAGCGAAAACTTGAAGATGAGCTTATCTCCCTGCCCTACCAAGTGAGTGCTTTTGTGCAACGAACTATGCCCAAGAAGCAAAGAGATCCCGGGAGTTTCACCTTGCCGATGAATATAGGTGACTTAGAGCCTAAGGGTGCATTGGCCGATCTGGGAGCAAGTGTCAATTTGATGCCTCTTTCTATTGCAAAGCACCTGAAATTTCCTCTTCATCCTACGCGCAAAACGATTCAATTGGCGGACCGCACTGTGAGAGTCCTTGTGGTGAGTTGGAGGATATACCGATTCAAGTTGGGCATGTGTTTGTACCATGCGACTTTGTGGTGATGGATATGGAGGAAGATCCTGAGACTCCTCTTATTCTGGGAAGAGAAGCTCTAAAGACCTTGGGTGCCGTGATAAACTGCAAAAATGACACAATCACGGTTGAGGTAGCTAATGAGCGGGTGGTGTTTGAGTTCTCTAAGACACTGAAGAGACTTATGATGGAGAAAATTTGCCGGGTAAGCCTAGTGGAAGATGAGGTAGAGGACACCATGAGTGTGGATAATTCTGGGACGATTTGTAGCTGCACTTACCGACACCCTTAGCTTGGACATGGAAGAGGAAACGCAAGATGAGGCGTTTGAGGTTCTAGTTGCATCATCCACTGATAAAGAGGAGTGTTCTAAGCCTCCTCCCAAGGTAGAGTTCAAACCCCTTCCCTCCTCTCTTAGATATGTTTTTCTTGATGATGCATGTACTTATCCTGTTATTGTCAATTCGAGTCTTGATGACATTTCTATATCCAAACTTATTGGAATTTTGCAAAAATATAAAGATGTCATTGGGTATTCGATTGATGACCTTAACGGTCCGTTTGGTAGTTGGTCATAAATGATGGTAATGGGAATGAATTTGTGTGTAAATTTGTGAGAAATATAATCATGGTAATGCTAATTTATCCTAAAGTGTCCACTTTCCTTGTTTAATTTTCATTCCCATCCAATACCACCTTGTAGGTGGTAATGAGTGGTAATGAAAATTTCTTCCCCTTGGAGACAAAAACACAAGTTTATGGTTGAGATTGATTGCCCATGGAGAAAAAATACCTCCCCATGGAGATTTTAGGGGTGCTTCCCTAATAAAATTACACTTAAAATTCATTCCCATTACCGCAATTTATTAACGACTACCAAACAGGCCGTAAGGGGATAAACCCTTCTCTTGCTATGCATCGTATCCATCTCATCGATTGTAATGCCTCCTCCATCAAGCATCAGAGAAGGCTCAATCCCAACCTCAAAGAGGTTGTGAAAAGGAGATCTTGAAACTACGTGACGCGGGAATCATTTATGCTATCTCAGATAGCAAGTGGGTGAGCCCGATTCACGTGGTTCCAAAAAAAGGAGGCATGACTATAGTTGAGAATGAGAAAGGAGAAACAATCTCAACTAGGACTGTCACTGGGTGGAGAGTCTGTATTGATTACAGGAAACTGAACAAATCCACCCGGAAAGATCATTTCCCCCTTCCCTTCATTGACCAAATGTTGGAGAGGCTTGCTCGTCATTCACACTTCTGTTTTCTGATGGTTATTCCGGATTCTTTCAAATCCCCATTCATCCGGATGACCAAGAGAAAACCACCTTTACTTGTCCGTATGGGACATTTGCATATCGAAGGATGCCCTTTGGTTTGTGTAATGCCCCATCCACTTTTCAGAGGTGTATGACAGCAATCTTCTCTGACATGCTAGAAGATTCCATTGAAGTCTTCATGGACGACTTTAGTGTGTGTGGTTCGTCTTTTGACACATGTCTGGTTAATCTTGAATTTGTGTTAAAAAGGTGTCAAGAGACGAACCTTGTACTGAATTGGGAAAAGTGTCACTTTATGGTCGAGGAAGGCATTGTACTTGGGCATAAAGTGTCGAAAAAGGGTATTGAAGTAGATCCGGCAAAGGTTTCGGTTATTGAGAAGCTTCCGCCACCGAACTCGGTGACGGGAGTTCGAGCTTTCCTTGGACATGCTGGTTTTTACCGACGTTTCATCAAGGATTTCTCTCAAATAGCCAAACCATTGACGAATCTACTTCAGAAAGATGTTGATTTTGCGTTTGATGAGTCTTGTACTAAGGCTTTTGAAACTCTTAAGAAAGCCCTTACTTCTGCCCCCATTGTGCAAGCTCCGGATTGGAGCTTGCCTTTTGAACTAATGTGCGATGCTAGTGACTTTTCAGTGGGAGTTGTTCTTGGGCAACGCAAGGAAGGGAGGCTACATGTGATAGCCTATGCAAGTAGGACTCTGGATGATGCTCAACGGAACTATGCAACTACAGAAAGGAAATGTTGGCCGTGGTATTTGCTTTTGACAAGTTCCGTTCCTACTTGACATGTAATAAGGCGGTGGTGTATACGGATCATTCTGCGGTCCGGTATTTGATGAGTAAGAAGGATGCTAAGCCTAGGCTCATTAGGTGGGTGTTGCTTCTTCAGGAGTTTGATTTTGAGATGAAAGAGAAGAAGGGGACGGAGAAGTGGTAGCTGACCATCTTTCACGCCTCCCTCTGACAATCTGGAGGAGATTCCTATCGAGGACGATTTGAGAGAAGAAGCCTTGTTCGCCATTCTGAACAATGAGGTTCCATGGTTCGCTGATTATGCAAATTATTGGCTTGTGGGATTGAACCTCATGGTTTTACTTCCCAACAAAGGAAGCGGTTCTTTAAAGAAGTTTCGAGGTCTACTGGGATGACCCGCTCCTTTTTAAGAAGTGTGCTGATGGCTGTTTAGGAGGTGTGTTCCTAATCATGAGATGGCCTCGGTTTTGCATCATTGCCATACTTTGGCATGTGGAGGACATGGTGGAGCAAGCAAAACTGTTGCTAAGGTGCTCCAATGTGGTATGTTCTGGCCAACATTGCATAAGGATGCCCGAACATTTGTGGTGGCTTGTGATAGATGTCAACGGAGTGGTGGCATCACAAAGCGACACGAGATGCCTCAACAGAACATTCTTGAGGTTGAGCCGTTTGATGTCTGGGGGGTCGATTTTATGGGCCCATTCGTTCCTTCCTGTGGGAATGTATATATTCTTGTTGCGGTCGACTACGTGACCAAATGGGTGGAAGCCATTGCCTCTCCCACCAATGACCATAAGGTAGTCACCAAGCTTCTGAAGAAGATCATCTTCCCTCGATTTGGGGTGCCCCGTGTATTGATCAGTGATGGTGGTTCACACTTCGCCAAAAAGCAATTAGAAGCATTTTGAAGAAATACGGGGTGAATCACAAAGTAGGTCTTCCTTATCACCCCCAAACACAAGGCCAAGTTGAGGTTTCGAATCGAGAGGTTAAAAATGTTCTTGAGCGTGTGGTCAATAGGACACGAAAGGATTGGTCTTTGAAACTTGATGACGCTCTTTGGGCTCTTCGCACGGCTTTAAGACGCCCATAGGCACCACTCCCTATCGCCTTGTGTATGGCAAGGCATGTCATTTGCCGGTTGAGCTTGAGCACAAGGCTTGGTGGGCAGTTAAGGAGCTCAACATGGATCTACACTTGGCGGGAGAAGCTCGAAAAGAAAGGCTAGTAGAACTGGAGGAATTTCGTTTTGACGCTTATGAGAGTTCTAGACTATACAAAGAGCAAACGAAGAAATGGCACGACAACCGGATTCAACAACGAGATTTCCGGGTTGGGGACAAAGTCTTTTGTTCAACTCAAGACTAAAGCTTTTCCCCGGAAAGTTAAAGTCAAAGTGGTCGGGTCCCTTCTCCGTGTTGAAGACTACTCCTTATGGGGCTTATGAGTTATGGGTGAGAACGGTCCATTCTGTGGGAACGGTCAAAGTTAAAGTCTACCATGATTCGCATGCTGTTGGTCCATTGGTTGCTTGATTCTTCGCTCACCTGAGCGACTCTCTGTGATGGATATCCTTTTTAGTCAAGCTAATGACTTAAAACAAGCGCTACACGGGAGGCAACCCGTTTCTTTTTTCTTTCTTTCTTTTATTTTTCCTTTGTTGTTAGTTAGCTTTTGATTTATCAGTCAGCCATGAGAGGTACATTGGAACATCTGAATTTTTATGAGAAGTTGAGTGAATTGAGTGTTTTGGAGAAGAAATATGTACAAACAGACGGGTTAGGTGCTCCCGCACCGTTCATGTGCGCCCGACATGAGAAAAATTTTCGAAAAAAACTTTGGTGCGCCCGCACCAACAAGTGCGCCCGCACCAAATTTTGCAACGATTTTGAAAAAACAGAAGACTTTGGTGCGCCCGCACCTAGTCCATGTGCGCCCGCACCTTATAAAAAAAATTTTCGAAAAAAAAGCAGGTGCGCCCGCACCACTTCTGTCGACTGATTTTGAAAAAAAACAGACGACTTTGGTGCGCCCGCACCTCGACGTGGTGCGCCCGCACCAAAGCCTACGAATTTTTTTGGAAAAAAACAGAAGGGTGTGCGCCCGCACCTCCTTTGGTGCGCCCGCACCAACGTGTTTTTTGAAAAAAATTTCGGTTGGTGCGCCCGCACCAACGGTGGGCACGATCGCAAGTTAGTCAATTTTCGGGCCTCCTCTCCTTTCCTCCTAATTTTCAAACTCTCTCTCACACTCACTCACTTTCTCTCTCTTCCTCCTCTCTAGATCCGGCGACACACCCTTTTCCGGCGACTTTCAAGGAAATCTCACCAAAATCTTCATCACCATCTTCTCTACAACATTCAAAGCACAAAAATTGGGGGTTTTGCAAGGATTTGATTTCTAGGGTTTCAAAATTGGGGATTTTCATCTCCATGTTGGTAACTCCCTTCTAATCTTTGCTTTTTCATCAATAATCTACTAAATTGGACTTCTAGTGTGTTTTCTTTTAGATTGCATGCTTGTTTTCCTAATTTTTTTGATTGTTCATGAACTTTGTCATATTTGTGTTTGGTGATGTGGTGAACATAGCAATTTTTGTGGTTTGTGATAAATTCATAAATTCTTACTTTTGAGAACTACATTGCAAATTGTAGGTGTTGTTGTTTTTGTGCATAATTGTGGTTGGTTTGGGAAATTGGCTTGAAAGTCTCTTTGAGTGGTGAAACTCTTGATTGCTAGCAACTTTGTTGCTACTAATTGTGGATGGCTAGCTGGTAGATCTTAGGTTAGTTTTTTTTTTTCTTTTTTGTGTGTTTCCTTTTTTGTGGTTTGATTTTTCTTTTTTGTGTTTTTGTTTTTTTCTTTTGGTGTTTCTTTGTGTAGAGAGTCCGCTTTGTGGTTGTGTCTTTGCAGCAGATCATCACTTCTCCTTCCCTTTTTCCAAACAAAATTCTTTTCACCATGGGAAGAAGTAGTGGTGAAGGCTCATCCAGGTCTAAGCGAGCAAAGACGGGGTCCTCTTCACAAGGACCTTCGTCTAGCTCGCATCCCCCTCCCCTTTATGCTCTAAAGTTTCCCAAACGCCGCTCATAAACAAATTTTCCAACAACTTTCTGAGCGCACGTTTCGTCCCACAAGTTCTATGACCACACTACCTGCAACTACCTTAACATCGAGTCGATGATAAGGGAGATGGCAGATAATGTCGGGTTATCGGACTTCCTTGATTTCATGAACCTACTTACGATCAACTCACTCTCGAATTCTTGAGTACGTTGAACGTAAGTAATGTGACAGGTGCTCTAACTATTCAATTTCGTATGTTTAATCAAGCTAGAGCACTGTCTTTTGACGAATTCTGTGAGGGTTTGGGATGGACCCTCGAGCTCCCTGCGATGCCTCTTTGGGCATCATCTGGCAGGGATACAATGAGCAAGATGGTGGGCAAAGATCACCAACGGTACGACTTCGTTTCGGAACGAACTCGTCCAAAGCGTCGGAGATCATCCACCTTGCTCTCCGTACTTCCATAGGATGTTGGTTTACACCATCTTTCCTAAACAGGAAGTCGGGCAGTTGCGGAAGGACGAGCTGCTGGTTCTCTGGTTGGCCACTGACGGGGCCCACCATAGAGCCCGCATTAACTTTGCTGCTCTCCTCCTCAACCGACTGCAGGAAATTCGGGGGGGCACAACGGTGACTGGGGAGATCCTTTGTGGTGGCATGGTCACCCGGCTAGCATCCTACCTTGACTTGACCGATGACCTGGCTCGCTTGGAAGCCAGCTGCCTACTGTTGGTCAGTCCAACAGATTGGATGGTGCCAGCTGCAGCAGATGAAATTTCTGCGCAATTATAAAAAGGAAAACTGCATCTGGCTTGTGGGGGGCGACCTTACTGTTATATAGGGCCCGACTTCGTTTGGGACCTCCCCTAACGTTGAAAACCGTTGGCGGGTTCCCCCTGCCCATGACATCCCACGGGCTATCCCTGAGCCCATCCTAGGAGCGCATTCCACGCGTTCCGAGAGGTCCGAGGCCCGACCACCGCATTCCTGAGAGTGAGGTGCCGAAGCTTCCTCCTCTCAATCCTTTGACATGGGCTCTGTCATGCAGCCATAGCCCAGATGCAGGCCTCTCAGGAGGCCAATCACCGTGCGGTTACGGCTACTCTTGACCGTCGACCATGGTTGTCTAGGGTGGCTTGGCGCACTCACCTCGCCAATGTCCACTCCGGACATGAGCCTCCCTTCCCTAACCATCCCCACTATCCTCCTTCTTTCGACCCTCGAGAAGGGCCGTTTGAGGAGCCTTCTTCCGTCCTTACCCCCACTACCCATCCTACTATCCGATGGGTACTCTGGTGGGTATTTCCTCCTTACCCCCCTCCCGATGGGGGTAATGGTGGGAACTATTAGGAGCTTTTCATAACCCCCCTCCCTCTCCCTCCTTTTCCAACTCCGAGCGCTTTGCTTAAGCTTGGGGGACTTGCTTGTATGTCTATATCTTTGGGAGTTTCGGGGTCATAGATGGTTAGAAGTTAGGGGTCTCATTGGTTTTCGGTTGTATTGGTGATTATTCCTGTCTGTGGTTTTGACATCCCCCTCCCCTGCTGACTTCTCTTCACCTGTACAGCTTTGCTTTGGTAGTTTTGTTTTGCTTTTGCTTTGCATATTTTTATATATAAAAAAAAAAAAAAACAAAAACATTTTCCTCTTTTATTCTTTTTCTTCTTTTTTTCTACATTTAGGATAGCTTGGTTCGCATGCATGATTTGTGGCTAAAGAGTTCATGACTTGATTGGAAGACCTTCCTTATTATTAGACTTGATGATTTTGGAAGCCCTGTTGTGACTTTAGGCGTCCTTGAAACCGATAACTTTTGGTAGATCTCTTTGAAATTAGGCGAGTTGGATGAATGGATTGCCTTGCCCCTTGTGCGATGAATCCCGAAGGAGGGCCAAGAACCTCGTAAGACTCACTACAACCCTCACCATTGATCGCCTAACTTGTGACTTGCATTTTAGCTCCCCAAGATTACATAAGACGAGCCTCTAGGAGAATGATTTAGGGCGTTTCTTTTGCTAGTAATAGGAGCTACAAAGCCAAAAGCTTGAATACCTGCATAATATTCGCTTTCAACCCATCTGAGCCTTTCTATCCTATTTTTGCTTAACCCACATAATGAGTCATGGCCAAACTTTCCCCAAAGTGGAGTACATGTGTAGTTTTTGTTGAGTTAAGTGGTTTTGATATTAAGTCTTGGTTGAAAGAGAGTTAATGTGCTTGTATGATAGCAAAAGTTGAAAAATTTTGTGAAAAAAAAGACAAAAGAAATAAAAGAAAGAAAGTTCTTATTGTTTGATTTGGTTTATTATTGAAATGAAAAGAAAGAAGATCAAATTGATGAGAAAAATGAAAAAGTTCACAAAGTGAAAAAGAAACAAGTGAAATTCAAGGTTATGTGTGAGATTTCTTTAATTGAGAATAGTGTAGGACTAGCTTGGGGGAGTATTTACCCCTAGTTTGTACTCCACTTACCCTTTTTGCACCACATTCCTAGAATATAATCCACACCCCTAACCTAGCCCCGTTACAACCTTAACAAAGTCCCTTTTGACTTCTAGATTGGACTTGATCTATTTAGTAGTGGCGGGTGAGATTTTGTGCAAGTCATGATGAGGGTCATCAAAACATGGTAGAGGCGAGCAATTATGGTTGAGCATCCCTAGGGAGGAGTCAAACTTGGGTCTTGGAAGTGGAGAAGAGTGAGAAATCATTCTTGGAAAGCTTTCTTTCAAAAAGACTCGGTTGATCGTGGATTGAGACCTTAGAGTCACTCTTGTGCTTCCTAATCATCTTCCCTCTTGTGTTTGGTTGGTCTCCTAAATCTTGATATGAACTCATTTAGCTTGCATGTCATGCTTGTAACCTTGCATTTAGAGCATATAGGTTAGTTTGTTGCATGTTTCCCTTTTCTTTTTATTCTCCTTTTCTTTTTCTTTCCTTCATTCTATTCTTGGTTTACTTGAGGACAAGCAAAACGCTAAGCTTGGGGGAGTTTGATAAGTGCGTTTCTAATGCACTTTATGACTTTCTTTTGGCTTGTTTTAGCTCCCTTTTCCTCCTTTTTTCCTTCTTTCTCCTCACTTTTCCCTTCTATTTCATTCACTTGATCATACTTGATCATAGTGACATTTTGCTAGATTTTCGATCTATTTTGATCGAATTTCTAGCACATATGCTTTCACCATGTTTGTTTGTGTTTCTATTGCAGGTATTACCCTTTTCGGGGCCGAGAAATGCGAGACATGGCACAAGGGAACGAGCTAGAGGCTGAGAGGTAGCCTGAGGTGCGCTTGGTATGCCCCGCACACGATGGTGCGCCCGCACCATCGACCAATTCTGGAGCACAAAACAGACGACATTGGTGCGCCCGCACCAAACCGTGGTGCGCCCGCACATTCTGACGGAGTAATTCAGGCTGAGGCAGGAGACTTAGGTGCGCCCGCACCTTACATGTGGTGCTCCCGCACCTACATCTGGTGCGCCCGCACCTTCCCATTTGTGCGCCCGCACCATTTGACGGGAGATTTCCACCTTGAGGCAGAAGACTCAGGTGCGCCCGCACCTGAGGTCTGGTGCGCCCGCACCTGAGCAAGGTGCGCCCGCACGTCCTTTTGGTGCGCCCGCACCTTACGACCCGGAATGAAAAAAATCGATCATTAAACCCTCTTTTCGAGAGGAGTTTGAGACTTACGCTTTATTCTATCTTTCACACAATATTTTAGGGTTTTGTATTAGAGAGAAAACACTTTAGTTTTCATTGGAAATTGAGATTAGAGATCATAGTTTGTGATTCGATTTACATTCAAGGTACTTTTCATTCAATTCAATTCAAAGTTTTAGTTTTTATTTCATTCTCTTGGTGTCTGTTTATGTTCTTATATTATTTAAGATCTTCATTCTCTTAGTTTATGAATTGCGCTTTTCATTAGTTTAATCATTACTTAATCATGTTTAACCTTAGATTAGTCATAGATTTTATGTTTAATTGCTTAAACTCCATGATTAGTGAGTAGTTTCATATCTAGGGTTAGGGTGAAAGTATGAATTAGGGTTTTAAAAATGTTGTCGATGTGATTGTGATGTATGGAGAAGTTTATGCATTGATCTTGGTGTTTTGAGACCTTAGGATAGATATTGATCACATTTATACTTTGGTATTTTGATTTCAAATGTTCTTAAATCGGATTTTGAACTCTTTTATCATCCCCAAGAATCAACTTAATTTCCATACCAAGATATTGGATGGAAATTAAGGGGATCCTTCATTAGGGGTTTTCCAAACTTATTGAATCTTTTAATCAATTAACTAAAGACCATTCGAGAGAGGATTTAGTTGATAGATTAAGCTATTACTCTTGAGGACCATTCGAGAGAGGACTCGAGTATTTTAGAGGAGAACTAAACCTTGCATAATCGTCTTTGTTGCTTCACAATCGCATTAACAATCATCATCCGTTCTTATTCATACTAGTAACCTTAACTCTAGTGTCTTTTATTTGATATTCAAACTCGTAATATTTGCTTGTTCTAGTTGTTAGATAGTCTTAATTGTTACCAAACATCTTTCAAACCCCCAAATACCTTTCAATTAGGTAGTCTAGACTAGATAGACTTTAATCAATCCCATTTTCCCTGTGGATCGACCCTTGGCTTGCCCTTACTATTCCCTTAGTAATTGCTTGTTAGGATTATAAATATTGTTTGGAAAGTGGTTCTTAGTGCCTTAACGACACACTAAAAACCTCTTATCAATTAGCTGTGAACAGGATAAATTAGAAGGAGCTTCGTTTAACTCTAATAGGCTCAATGTTATGAAAAATGTTTTATCTCAGATACCTTGTATTGAGCTTCCCTTTATGGGATCTAGATATACTTGGAGGAAAAAAAGAGCAGGCCCAAACAATATTCTTGAACGCATTGATAAAGGGTTAGCTAGTCAACTTTGGCTTAATCACTTCCCTCAAGCAACTCTAAAGCATCATCCTTTCACTTCCTCAGATCATTGTCAAGTAACACTAGATTTAACTAAGAATAAAACCTTGAAAGCTCCCCCTTTTCGTTTCGAAAAAATGTGGTGTCAACGAAAAGACTATGATACTCTTGTTAAACAAACTTGGTGTACTCGTTTTAATGGCTCCCATATGTTCAACCTTGTGAAGAAATGTAAACTTCTAAAGGAAGAATCAAAGAAATGGAATATGTCCCAGTTTGGTAATGTATTTAGACAACTAATAATTGTTGATTCCAAATTAGCAGAAATTCAAACTAATCTATTAGTCCATCCCTTGTGCTCTTCTCTCAAATCACAACAAACTCGTTTTCTTCTTAAAAGAGAAAAAATATTATCATATAGTCATGATTACTGGAGACAAAAAAGCAAGACTAATTATCTCCATCTTGGGGATGCAAACACAAGATATTATCATACTCATGCTACCATTAGGCGAAATAAGAATCAAATTAAAAACTTTACTACGGAGACGGATCAAATTATCTCTTCTCCAGCTATTATTTCTAGTGAAATTACAAAGGAATTTTGGATACACCGCTCGCACCAAAATAGCATGTGGTACCCCTCAAGGTGCCCAACTCCCTTTTCGGGTGTACGACGGGTGTGAAGGTACGCGCACGACCATAAAGTAGATAAGCGTAACATTATACTGCCATAACCTCTTTCACTTTTATTTATCATGTTTCGTTTATTTAGCATTCATGCATAAGCCATAGATCTTTCATGAATCATACTTGAGCATCAATAAGTCATAAGATCATCATTTGTGAAACTCATTCGAAAACAATTTATTCCCACAATTCATATAAGAATCACATCGCAAAATTCTCAACATAATTATAAACATCATTTCACAACCACATTTCGAAGGGGATCATGGGTGTTAGCAATAGGTGTTACCTCGATTCCTGCTTAATAACCTTGAAAGCCGGGGGAGGCTGTAATATCCTTTCCTTTTAATCTAACCATGAAATGACGCAACAAAAATGTAAATATTCGATTTCTTTTAACAATTGACGTTTAGTTATTAGTATTACTTTTATTATGGAGTATCGTTGGTGGCGTTACAAAGATTCATTATTAAGCTTTTATGATTAACTTTTTCTACGTTGCTTTGATTAATAGAATTTACTTGTTATATATATATATATATATATATATATATATATATATATATATATATATATATATATATATATATTTATATATATATATATATTATATAATATATAATATTATATATATATATATATATATATATATATACTATAGGTACCTTATTCAATTTAATACGTAAATAAGCTTCAACAAGTTTATAATAATTTAAGTTATCGTTGCCCAACTAATCATAAATTACTAATATTCATTTATGATGTCAGATTACAGGAGTATATTGATAATTACTAAGTGATGTTATTGCTAAATTTTCTCGCTAGTTCGTAATATTATACGTTTATCATCATAAATAGTTGTCGTAAATTCATAATTTAATTTGTAAGTATAAGTAATTCTAACAAATTTTCGTATCACACAGATAAGGTGAACCATTGGTGATAATTATCTAAATTAGTTTAGTTCTTGTTGCTTGATTAGAACAACTAATTAAAGAAGTAACCTAATTAATTAGCCCATTAAGTCTAACAAATTAAGTACATGGATCTTATTAGTGGGTTTAACTAAAATTAAAATCAGACTTTAAGCCCATAATATGAATAATTAAGAATGGGTTATATTTGGACTCAAACTAATAAAAGGAACTAAAAAGATTTTAAAACAGACGTACGTGAAGAGGTTTTTCATACCTCTCCTTACTGAGCAGACAAATAACAGGGGAGGGAGGAAAAGGGAGGCTCGCGACGTGGTGGAGCTCCGGCAGCAGGGTGGTGTTGGGCGTGGCTCGTCGACGCGGAAATCCGGTGACGCTGGGTGTGGTTCGTCGGCATACGAGGAAGGAGTAAGGGGACGCAAGAGAGACGAGTTGGGCGAGAGGAAGGGTGGGCGAACGAAGGAGAATAACGTGCGGGTGGGTGACGGTGTGGTGGTTGTGTGTGGCGGCAGAAGTACGACGACAGTGCAGCGGTGCTGCGGTGGGGGTTGTGGTGGTTGACCGAAACAGAGGAGAGAGAGTGGTGGTTCAAAAACAGAAGTTTTGGGGTGGTTTTGGAGGCGTTTTTCCAGCGAAGGTAGTGGAATGGTGGTGTGATGAATTGAAGGAGGAAATAATGGGTATTTATAGGCATAATTGGGGGGATAAATTTCATGAATTTGGTGGGTTGATTTGATGAAGAAAACTGAAATTGGGTGGGTGTGATTTGATGAAAAATTGTATGTTTGGATGGGTTTGGTTTGAATTGGAATTTTTAATGGAAGTTGAGTTTGTTTGTGTAAAATAACTCATGGGTTGAATAAAACTCCATTGTTGGGTTGGTTTGAGAGGAAAAAATTGGAGATGGGTTGAAATGCAATGAAACCATAGTTTTTGTTCTTGTTTTTTTTTTTTTCGTTTTCCTTTTTTTTTCTTTTCTCCTTTTCTTTTCTCTTCTTTTCTCTTTTTTTTTTTCTAATACTAACAAATTTGTTCCAACATTGGTTTAGTAGTACTTGTAAAGTTTTAGTGTTAATTTGATTATTATTTCTTTTCTTGCTTTAACTAATATAACTATTTAATCTAACATAACTTGTTATTATTTACAATATATATTTATTTAACGAATTAATTGTTACTTTACTTGGATATAAAATAACAAAATTTCAATAATAACTTATGATTAAAGGAAAAAACTAACCACTAATAATTATTAATTAATTTAGGGAAGTTTAAATTTTCGGGATATTACACCTCCTCTCTTCCTCTCTAGACTTCACGCCCTCCTCCTCTCTTCCTCTATAGACTTCACGCCCTCCTCTCTTCCACGCACACCTCTTCGGTTCGTTCGTCGCTTGCCTTCGTTTCAACGTTCATTTCGGTTCGTTCATCGCTCGTCATGTTCGTTGCTCGCCAGAGTTTCAACGATCTCTTTTCTTGCCAGATCGGCCATTCTTCATTGCTCGCCTGATCGGTTCGTTCGACGGCGTTCGCTAGTGGCGTTTCAACATTCGAGGGTCGTGGCTGTCACGGCTATCACGACGTTTTTAGGATTTTTTTTAGGATTTTTTTTTATTATTGTCTAGATCTGATTTAATTTTATTAATATTTTTTTTATTTTTTAGAATGAATATAATGTTAGGTTTTTTTATTTTTTGTTTTTTTATGTATTTTTCTTGTATATCTTTTTTTTATATATTCTTTAAAGTTAGTTTCATATTCTGTTGGGATACAAACTACACGACACTGTATATTTACCTTTGAGATGAATGAGAAAGGCAAGGAAAACAATTCAAACTAATTCTATCGTTAACAAAGTGTTAAAATCTGAGTTTGTTAGTGTTTTATTGTTTTCAGCATTATTATTTTTCAAATTTGATGGAAAAATGCCAAATTTTTTTCTTTACTTGTACTACTACCTATTGCTGCGGTTTTGGCTAGGAACTGCATCAATAGCTGTAATATATTGTTGTAGTTTTGGCTACGAACCGTAGCAATATGTTGAAATGTTGTTGCGGTTAAAAACCGTAGCAATATAATATTTACCTATTGTTGCCCCCTTAATTGCTGCGCGGCCAAAACCGCCGCAATAGGCCACTTAATGAACACATCAATAAGCAATTATTCTACTAGTGCTTGGTAGAAAGTTCACAAAAATAGAAAAACATTTATTATTCGAGGCCAGAGAGAGTCAAAGACAACAGTTTGATTCTAATTACAGAACTCTAGCCTATGAGTTTGTCAAAGTCTTTACATATATCCTCCAAATGGTAAGTGATGAGAATAGAGAGATCAACTCTAGGAAATTGATCGAATACTTGTAGATATCAATGATACTATGAGTGCAACTTTCATGACAATGTCTACATCTCTTGCTACTGAAGTAGTTACTCGCTTAGAACCACTAGTCGAAAAACACTACTAGTTAAACGAGAAGTTGGTTAAGGCCTTAGAAGAAGTCCAGTTAAATAGAACAAGAGGAAGTCGTGGTGTAACCCATATCCTCCTCCAATAGGTTAACCACCAAGGTACATTTTGGCATCTTGAAACTAGAGATCCATTGGTCTCAAGTGATCCACAAACTTCCTCCCATGAGCGCCAAATAAGGGCAATACCCTTGAGACTTGGAGAGGGTAATCATGAAAACCTGAGGAAAATTGATGGAATGGCAACCGGCCTAGAGCCAGGCTGGCACCAGGCGTCAGGACATCATCAACCTTTGTTTTATGGGTGGTGGACAAGTTGGTGACAACACACACCAATCTTGACCATCACAAAGAGGACATAGGCAAACATTTCTTACAATATGATGGTAACCAGTCATACACCACTTGCTGAGTGATAGTTTGACCATTAGGATCAGCTATTTTCACCACTTTCTTAACATCTCGAGTTACATCCATTTCTACCGAAATCCTCGCAAACGATACCCTCAAAGCCTTTGATGTACACTCATCAGCATACGGAGGCATCCCATTTAAGCTACCTATTCTGCTTAAAGAATCTTCACTCCATCAATTCAGAGGCAGATTAGGGAGCTTAATCCAAATAGGAATCACCTTCAATACTTCATTGTGAAAGTTAAAATTAGTTGTCCAGGGTTTAATGATCATAGGTTTCCCATAGAATAAGCGAGGACCTGCAAACACCACAACATCCCTACTTTCTCTATTACTCATCTTAATCACAAAATACCCCTCTTCATGTTTAAACATTTGAGGTTCAACATCCAAGTTCCAGTTCGCCATTATAAATGATTTTAGTGATGTTAACATTGGATTTTGACCAACTACATACACAATCACCGCATTCATCTAGATTTCATTCATTTTATCTACTTCAGATTTCTCTAACTTTGCAATAAAAACTCCATCAACAACTGTAGGAGCTACAAATTTTAAACACATACCTTTATCTGAGATTTTACTTTGAGTAAATGTCTTCCAGTTCTGCCTAGCTTCTTCATTAAAAACCACGCCTGCATCAGCCTTTGATTTGAACAATTCTGGTATTGTAACATTTGAGGGTAAAGTTACTGTTCCATTCTTTTTCTCCTCAACCGGGGTTTCTATCAATGCTTGAGGTTGCTCAAATTGTTCCCTAGACTGAACCGGAGTCGGCGACCCATCTACCGGCACGGTTGCCTTTTTCTTTCTCCCCATGGGGTTTAGTGGCGCACGATAATAGACCTTATCGTGCACCATAGAGCTTTTTTAGAGAGAAGAACTTGATTGATAAGAAATATATTGTTCTACTTAATTACTCATATTTATATAAAATAATATAATAATGTATAATTTCAATGCAATGCATTTAAATGTTTTGCATTCGAATTAAATGTTTTTCCCTTTCCTATTGAAAAAAAAAAATTAAATGCTTTGCATTAGAATTATATATTATTCTATTATTTTGTATAAATATGAGTTTTTAAGTAGAACAATATATTTCTTATCTAGCGCCCTGAGGCGTTCATTAGTAGAATCGATATACTATGATGTAATATGATTTGTATTGTTTACATAAATAATAAGACTTTGATTTTGGATCTCGATAAGCAGACGATATTGTTGCTTTAATTAGTGGATTACCAAGCACATTAGGTTAATCAATAGAATAAATCCCACATGCAGTGCACTATATATGTTTCAACCTTGGAGATATAAATCACAAGCTCATAGTTTCCTCTCATTGCTTACCCAACTATCTTCTAATAGCAACTAACTTGTATGATATAACCAAACGCATTACATTGTCAGCCGTTGGAGTTAAAATCATACATATACGGGAGATGCCTAATTTTCAGAACCTAAATATCACTAACAATGCGGAGTTAATTTTAATGTATGAACCATGTTTTACATGATACTCCCTCCGTCCCAGAATTGTTGCTACATTTGCAAAATATACTACAAATGGTTAAAAGTACCCAACCTAAACCATCTACCCATTTAAGCCCAACTTAAACCCACCATACCCACCTAACATCATTTAATACCCACCCTCCCCCATTTAACCCTCCCCAACTGCCCATATAGTACTCCCTCCAAAAACCCTAATCTCATTTCACCATCATCTTTCTCTCTCTCTCTCTCCTTCTGACTCTCACTTTCCTCTCTCTTCTTCTTCCTCAAACCCTTAGATCTAGGTTTTTTTTGTTCAAGTTATTTCTCAAATAAAATCGTAGATTAATAATCTACGCCTGCCTGCGATTATTCTGAAACCAAAATTTTAATTTTTTGAGTGAGTTTACATTTTGAGTCCCTTGTTTTGGTCGGTTTTCCATGGACGAGTTTACTCCAAGCTCGAAGAAACGTCTCTTTTCTTTGCTTGAGGAGTTTGATGCTGAGGCAAAAAAGGCTAGGGTTTCAAAAAAGGTGCTGGATTTTGGGAATTTTAGCTGGTCTTGCGGCGCTCCTTCTAAGAAACCACCAGATCTTAAGTTTTTTGTGGTCTAAAAACGCAAAAAAAAATTGGAAAATATGAAGATTCATCACTAGAAGGTTTCGATTCATGGCGATCTTACCTTCATTGGTATAAAAACCATCAAGAAATGGTTTATGAACGTCCCCTATGTGATTTTGCGGGAGATCGATCCACTCCTTAATTTTATTTATTCTCTGTTTTTCATTTTTTTGGAAGTATTTTTTGAATGAATTGCCTATGGGATTGCATTTGGAAGCATGATTTTCTTTGCGTTTTAGGTTGTATTATTTAGGGTTATGATTTTAGTTTAATTATCTTGGTGATTTAAGGAGATCTTGCTTGATTTTGTTTATTTAAGTTGAGTATGCTTGATTTTGTTCATTTAACCTTGATTAGGCTTCATTCTGTATATTAGTTCGTTGATATTGTTGCTTTAGGGTTCGGATCTTGGATCATATAAACTGATGTTCTTTTCGTGTTAGGTTGCATGTTTATGGTTATGATTTCAGTTTCATTATCTTGGTTAATTTAAGGAGATGTTGCTTGATTTTATATATTTAAGTTTACTGATGCTTGATTTTGTTGATTTAACTGTGATTCGGCTTGATTTGAGTTAACTGATACAAGATTTGTTGATTTAAGCTTGATTAGACTTCATTTAAGTTAACTGATGCTTGAATTTGTAGTTTTAAGGTTCAGATCTTGGTTCATATAACCTGATTTTGTATGCGTTTTCAGGTTGCATGTTAAACGTTCAGTTTAATTTATTTGGTTGATTTAAGGAGATTTAACTTGATTTTTGTAATTTTTGGTTGATTTAAGCAAATTTATCTTCATTTTGTTGACTTATGTTGACCGAGGCATGTTTTTGTTGTTCTTTGCCTTGTTTCTGTTGTTTTAAGATTAATAAGGCTTCATTTAGTAGTTTTAGGTTGAATGATGCATGATTTTGTTGTTCTTTGCCTTGTTTTTGTTGTTTTAAGACTAATAAGGCTTCATTTAGTTATTTTAGGTTGACTGATGCATGATTATATTGTTCTTTGCCTTGTTTTTGTTGTTTTAGGATTAATAAGGCTTCATTTAGTTGTTTTAGGTTGACTGATGCATGATTTTTTTGTTCTTTGCCTTGTTTTTGTTCTATTAAGATTAATAAGGCTTCATTTTGTTGTATTATGTTGACTGATCCATGTCTATGTTTTTACTTTTGCCTTAATTTTGTTGTTTTAAGTTTAATAAGGCTTCATTTAGTTGTTTTAGGTCGCTGATGCATGATTTTGTTGTTATTTGCCTTGTTTTTGTTCTATTAAGATTATTAAGGCTTCATTTTGTTGTATTATGTTGACTGATACATGTTTATGTTGTTTTATAGCTTGTTTTTATCGTTTTAAAATTAATAAGCCTTCATTTAGTTGTATTATGTTGACTGATGCATGTTTATGTTTGACTTTGTCTTAACGTTGTTGTTTTAAGTTTAAAAAGGCTTCATTTAGTTGTTTTAGGTTGATTGATTCATGATTTTGTTGTTCTTTGCCTTGTTTTGTTGTTTTAAGATCAATAAGGCTTCATTTTGTTGTATTACGTTGACTGATGCATGTTTATGTTGTTCTTTGGCTTGTTTTTGTTGATTTAAGATTAATAAGGCTTCATTTAGTTGTATTACGTTGACTGATGCATGTTTAAGTTTGACTTTGCCTTAATTTTGTTGTTTTAAGTTTAATAAGGCTTCATTTAGTTGTTTTAGGTTGACTAATGCATAATTTTGTTGTTCTTTCCCTTGTTTTTGTTATTTTAAGATTAATTAAGTTTCATTTTGTTGTATTACGTTGACTGATGCATGTTTATGTTGTTCTTTGGCTGGGTTTTTGTTGTTTTAAGATTAATAAGGCTTCATTTACTTGTATTATGTTGACCGATGCATGTTTATGTTTGACTTTGCCTTTATTTTGTTGTTTAAGTTTAATAAGGCTTCATTTCGTTGTTTTAGGTTGACTAGTGCATGATTTTGTTGTTTTTTGCTTGTTTTTGTTGTTTTAATATTATTAAGGCTTCATTTTGTTGTATTATGTTGACTGATGCATGTTTATGTTGTTTTTTGGCTTGTCACTCATTTGTTTGATTCAATGATGAACTGTTTTTTTAACTTAACATTAATTTGAACTGTTTTGCAACCCAAAATATTTTCATATTAATAATGCAAAGCTTAAATACAAAATTTTTTCCTGTACATATACAAAATGTCTAACCAATGTATATGTGCTGTATTTTACTTACAAAAGGCTAACTTCATCTTACACTCTAATGCCCAAAAAAATGGTCTTAAAATGCCCATTGTTTGTTGTTTGTGTTTATATTATGCCAATACCATCATCTGAATCTGATTCCCCACTTGTTGCATAGTTTGGTTCTTGTTGTTCATCTTCAAAAGGACCTTCCCTGCCCATTGTTTGCTCTCTTGTACAAGTTCTAGACTAAGGAGAATGGAAATTGGTAATCACCTCTCCTTTATAGTGCTTTCTTCCCCATATGTGGTATGTGATAATTAGTGCTACCCTTGACTATTAGAGTCTCCTTCATGCATTGTTGTAGAGTCAACCATGTGTGATTGCATAGCTTAGGATCATACTTGTCATATGCTCTCTTGACTGCCTTCACCAAGTGCTTCACACTTCTAGGTGCAATTTGATCATTTAATGTTTGAATTGCATTAAAAAAAACCAAGATCCGACACATTCATATCAAAAGATTGTGTTGGCTGATTGATTAATCTTATGTCAAACACATCTTTTTTTTGCCTCGAAGTTGAATTAGGCATCATCACTTGCTATGCATGGCCTTGCATTATCTTGGACAATCCAAATTTGCTTACATCCATCTTCTGACCCCTTCTTTCTTATCGCTAACAGTATGTGGTTTATTAGCTTCTCTCTTATGACTTCTTTTATGATGTGCTTAGTAGAGGTTTGGTTTCAACCAGCCCTACATCTATGTTAACACTAGACTTCTTTGTTGTCACCTCTTCTACGAATCGGAATATGCCTATCTTCCCCTCAAAAATTACCACACCATTAACTGTGATAATATGAACTGCCCATAATTATCTCTTTTTACCACATGTTGTAGCCTATTTGCAACATTAGCTCTCCCATGATTGTCCAATACTTCGCTTCTCCTTGTTTCATTTAGCACTTCTTTTAGCTATTGTTGTTCTTGTTGGTCATCATCTATTTCACTATGTGTCGAGTCATATTCTGTGACTTGGACATCTGAGTCATTATCTAACCACTCAGCAATTGACTCATCATCTGCATTTACTTGTTCTATTTTGGTGAAGAACTCATCTTGTTCTTCTGGAGATGCAGTAAATGATGGTTTGTTCAAATCAAAGACCTTTGGATTAGGTTATGGTTGTTGTTCTGCAATTAGTTCTGGCAGTGGATCATTGAGATGAAATGTTGGCTGATTTTGTGGTATGGGTTGAGCTGATGGGAATGGTGTTGAGGTTTTATCAGTAGAACTGTCTAGGGGGGCCATATCTAAGCTATGGATGCCAGACATGTTCAAGCTGAGAATGCTTCAACACTTTCCTCAACTGAAGCTTTAAAAAAATAAATGGCTCTAAAAATGACTCAATGATGATGTTCCTAAGAGTGAATCTATCCCAACCCCTCCTCCCCCCCAAAGAATATGGCTGGTTGATTGACATGTTTGATGATCTTGGTGGTGAAATGCTCAAAGCTGAGCTTTTGGTGCCGAAATGCTCTGAAATGAATATGCCTCTGTATATATAGTCCGCTTTAAGTTGAAATTTCTTTTTGATTTTTTTGGGGAAATTTCAATTCAGAATTTTGAATTTTGGTTGTTTTAATTTTTGGGGGATAAATTTAACCCCTATTTTGTATAGTGTTCTCTGAAATTTTGGAGGGAAAAATATACTCTCCCTTGGTTGTATATTTGTAACTGAAATTGAATAAAGTATGTTCTTAAATTTTGGAGGGGAAAAAACTCCCAAATTTTGCAAAAAAATCCACCAGATTGCAATGTGTGGGCCAAGTCCCCTTTTTTATGCCTTTTAATCAAACTTGTCTCCAAGTAATTAATCCTCTACATTTCCTTGGTCTTTGTGAAAAAACATATGTAGCAACTAATTTGGGACAGAGGGAATATAACTGACCCATGTCGACACACGGTTGACATAATATAGTACTTAAAAAACTAACGATTTTAATGTTAAAGATAGAACTCGAACCTTGATTTCCCGATTAGTTTTAGTAGAATTATGTTCATTGAGGAAAAAATAAGATATGACATATAAATATATGAAAAAGAAAATATATAAATAATTATGTATACAATAAATATTCTAGAAATAAAATAATTAGTCAATTGCATAATACATTTATAACGTCCTTGATAAATTTTCATTTGATTCTTCATGTAATTCCATCATGGCATGTTATATGTTCAAAATTATATGTATGTATTTTTCAAATTTATATAACTCAATTTTTAAAAGTATGATTTTCAAAGACATAATTGCTATTGTCACATATGATATGCTATTTTTATATGTATTTAAAATAAAGAATAAATAATACGTTATCGTTCATCTAAATAAATATATTTTCATAGGTTTTAAAACTATAGTTTATATGGAACTTATTTCAAAACATATTTTGAGCACTCTCCGATGGTAAAAAGATTATAATGCTGCAAATCAGGTAGCAAAAGTTATATTTAATTTACATAGTTGAATCATTTAGGTTGTTTATTTAAAATCATAGTGTAATCTTCACTTATTAAAAATACCTTATATGTATTTATATCTATGTCAAGCACTATTTCCATAAAAAATTTAAAATTGAAAGAATGACATGTCAATTAGGTAGAGCTGTCTATAATATTCTATTTTTTAAAAAAAAAATCATATTCTAATTTTTTTTATCATCAAAAACTCTAATATATATATGTAACATTATCGCTATACATTTTAATTTTTATTGTAGGAACAAAGTTTCCTTAATAAATTTTGTCGCAATACAAAATTGTTTTGGTTCAGCTGAAAAAGGCCGATGTTTGTATCCTCTAGAGTTATGAAAGAACTCTAGAATGTAGAGTTTGAATAATATCAACCATTGAATAAAAAACCAATGGCACATATGTTATCTTTCCGGAACCCCGTCTATTTTGTCTTATCAAAATCTACCTCCTTATTTCCCCCTCATTCGACTAATATAAAGCATTGTTTCTAAAATATATGGTTCATATACAACTCTACCTTGTACCATTTTATTAAAACTGTAGATCATACTGAACAGTAAGTCTGAGATTGTGAAAGACAACATGTTTAATCTTGTAAATTGGACCTATGATAAAATGTTATAGTCACAATGACACATATAATACACTATAGTTATATCTATTATATATATTTATCTAAGAGAAAGATTAAATTTTGTCTTTCCATTCATGTACTTCAATAAATTTTCATGAAGCATAAAACTATATTGGAAACATATCTTATTTTGAAGCATATTTTAAGCACTCTCAAATTTTTTTAAAAAATATAGTGTTTATATCAGGTAGCAAAAGTTATATTCAATTCACATATATGTAATAATTTAGGTTGTTTCTTCAAAACAAAACACTAATTTCTTGTTATCCAAAACTCCATATATATATTTAATATATGTAAACTCAATTTTTGTAAATATTCATTAATGATATGACAATCCTACGTGGCGTGTGTTGTAGCCTAAAAATCCACGACTCTCATTGGAACACGTGGATTCATCTGGAGCGACCACATGTCCCTTGCTTACTGCTGAAAGTGTAGGGCCAAAAGAATATTGCTGAAGTAGAAATCCTAATTTAGGTAAGTACTATCCCATCTTTCTCACCTGGCTTGTACTTAGGCCCAGATCCCCAAAAAAGCACCTGCATAAGATTGGATGATATGTACCTTCCAAACATTGCCAGCCACGTGTCATGTATTCATTGCTTAGCCAATCAGGTGCCCTTAGATTAGGGTGACTTCAAGGTGCAACAATCACTCTAAACACTATAAATAGTCCTTGAAATCAGGAGAAAGGTACGTTTTTCAGAGTAGTGTATTGTTACTCTGTCATAATTCTCTCTCTCTCTATACTTTCTCTCTCTAAAGTTTCCCTTATTACTCCTGATACCTGACTTAAGCTTCAGAGGGGGAAATACCACCCAAACCTCCAGGGTGGGTCCCTCTTTGCAAGTCCGGGAACGGAGCTCATG
Organism: Beta vulgaris subsp. vulgaris; assembly: GCF_026745355.1. Taxonomy (NCBI): domain Eukaryota; kingdom Viridiplantae; phylum Streptophyta; class Magnoliopsida; order Caryophyllales; family Amaranthaceae; genus Beta; species Beta vulgaris. The sequence goes on along the minus strand of NC_079207.1, from coordinate 24,017,937 downwards.
TTTGGGATCTTTTGATCAAGGCATTATTACACAAGTCTCCATTTGAAGAACTATTGTGGAATAGCAATATATTTACGAGTTTAGGATTACGTAACATTTCGCGTCGTCTGTAGGGAGACACAATAATGACTGATTGTCACTCATCCAATGTAGCTAGAAATAGAAGCTTGAAGTTTGAGTAGAGGATACGGTGGATGACGACAGACCACCGCAAGGAAGGGATAGGCCTCCTGTTATTGTCAATCTTTCTGGACAAAGTGGAGAGCTTGTCATTCAAGAGAATCTTGAGCGTCCTATGACAACAACCATTTGGAAAACGTCTTGAACGATTTTCAGACTAAGATGGTTGTGGTCTTTTAAGAGCAGATCAAGAGTAACTAACTATTTTTTCAAGTAAACCCGGATCCAGCTGCAGTCAACCCTCTAAAGGGGTATTCTCATGAGGGTCGTCCAGGTCCAAGTAAGCCTGCTCGTTAGGAACTATCTCAGAGGCTCACCAGAGGAAAACAAACATAAGTCAGTGAGCATCGAAGGAAGATGGACTGGAAGCTGGTGGTCCGAACCCAAGATAACCTTCATTTGGAAGAAGTGGTCATAGAATGGAAATAGATGCTCGAGAGTATTTGGAAGCAAAGAAGGTAGCAGCTTTACAATGTTCGGTCTCAGGATACACCTCCTATCTAAGGGATTCTCCGTTGAGGTTGTCATCCAAGACCGAGGGAAGAAGTCTGGGACCAACTGCTGTTCAGCCACGACAGGAGAAGACAGTATTACAACCTATGGTGTATATACGACCAGGGCTCGCAAACACATTGATAAGCACATATATTTCTATATTTTTGTCCCCTAAAATTAATCTTATAGTTGTCTTCTATGTGTTATTTTATAATATTTATTGACTTTTATTAATAAGTGACTTTTTTATGTCCATATTATACTTTATCGAATAATTAGATTAAATAGTGTGTTATTTTATTATAGGTATTTTACAAGTTCACTTTGCTAAAGGAAGACAACAAGACTAAAAGAAAGAAGAGAAGAAAAGAAAAGAAAAAAAATGATAAAAGTGAGCAAGCTCACGTGAGTGTTGGAAGTAAAAGAAAGAAAACAAAGGGGGCAAGCCTTTGTAGTCCTCCTTTCTCAACTTTGTATACAGAACAAAGAAATAATAAGATCTACCTACCTCCCTCATTCCACGCAAGAAGCAGCAAGAGGAAATATGATTTTATCTCCTCAAATTTTCAAGATACGATTTGTTTATCAGATTTTCAATGACGAAATTCTATCTTTTTGATTCTATCTTTTACACAACTAGATATAAATTCACCATTTTTCGGGAATGAGAAAACACACACACATACAAGAGAGTTCGTGAGAGTGAAGAAAACAATCGGGTTCGTCCAAGATTGTCAAGTTGATAGGAATTGAAGAAGTATTGCATTTTCGGAGGCGAATTGAGGGTAGCGGCTGCCTCAATTCGGTTCCACAGTCATGAGTTTTCTCTCTTCTACTTTCAATTAGTTGTTCTTGCGATTGAACTTGATTATATCTGAATTTATTCATGATTTTAGTTTCTTATATCTCTATTATTTGAGTCTAATTGGTTAACGCTGAGTTGATTGAATTTAATTATTTAATTTAGTATATATACAATTCATACTATTGTTGGTTAGTTATGAAATTTGATATCTTTACTTGTAACTGGACGCAACTAGTTGTTTAGATACTCAAATTGTGCTATATGATTATTAGGAGCTGCGTTTAATAGTTGGATAGGGAGGACGACTTGAGATTAATAAGAGTGAGCGGCTCATCTTAATATTCTTATGTGAATGAATTGTGCTAATAAAACAAGTTTATTAGGATTGGATTTATCTTAGCAAAATTCTAGGTTTTTAGTGAGTAAGACAAGAATTGATCGCGGCGGTAATTCACCAATCTAAGTGCTAAGTTAACTATTAAAGTGGTCTCAATTATAAACGTTAAGAAGCTAAATTATGACTAAACATTCTATGATCGAATCGGGAATTAATAGAGTTTGTGTGTCGTCACTTGTAATTATTAGTTTAGTAGTTGTTTTAATTTTAATTAGTCTAAGTAGTTGGTTACAACCGAAACCCCCCTAATCGTATATATGTGAATAGTGTAAATAGTGTAAATTCGTATATAATATATATATTTTTGTCACTTAGTTGAATATTTGAGTTTAGGAATTATATGAATCTTCTCGTGGGATCGACCCTTTCTTACCCTTTTACTAGTTATAAACATTTTTGAAGGTTTAAGTTAGGTTTTTAATTTTATACGGTAAACGACACATATCAAATTTTGGCGTCGTTGTCGGGGACATATGCTTTAGTTTCCTATTTATCAAAGTTTGACTTACTTCTCGTATATTGTTGTATATCTTTGCAGCATGAAAATAAAATTTCAGTTATAAATTTTAGTCTCTAAGTTCCTACTGTTCAACCGTGTCTGTAGTATTTCTCTAACCATGATCTGTTAGTTAGAGTAAATTACACTAGTGTTTCCCTTTCTTCTAATTTGTTTTAAAAGCTTTTGAATATGGTATTAAATTATAGTAGTTGTAGTTAGAATTCTTCAATGCTCATCATCCTACAGGTTAGACGTTTTATTGGAATAGTAGTCTATCTGCTAACTTATAATAGGACTATGTTCACACAAAAGCTGATAGACAATACTTTATCGCTCGCCTATATCAGTACAGTTGTTAATGTTATTGAGTTTAGTTGCGTCCTGTTTGCACGTTCAGTGGGATATATGCTTTTAACTTATCTTACCTTCATTGCACAAGTCACTTAGTAATAATCTGATTAGGTAGATCTTATATGTGAGTTTTAATGTTCTTTATTTGTGCTAATGCTTAATCTATTTAGAGATAGGCTTTTCAATGTGTTAGATGGGTTATAATAAGTTTGTTGCTTGTTTCTTGGCCAAATTTTTGCAAGCTATGCTCTTAGTTGCTCTTAGTTGTCCTTAGTCTAATAATTGATAGTTAACATAAGTATATATGTTGTCAGCAGAATTTTTGCATGAGGTGTGCTTGTATCATTTCTAGAACATCTACAACAGTGGGTTAATATTGGTTAGCCTTAAATTTTGCTTTATCTTTCTAGCCACTATATCTCTTTGATTCTCATTTGGGTTTGTTAATATAATACCTCCAGGTTTCCAGCTAGCATAATGTATATCTAAACAAGTTGAGTTGGCATTTTGTCTTGTGGGTTATATTTCACTTATATTTTCAACTTTAATGACAATAATAGAGGGTGTTGTTAATTAGACTGTGCTCATTTTCTCCTTTCTTTTTGGGAAATAAGTAAAGAATTATGTGTGTATCCCTGTAATATTTTGTTAAGTTTGCATATATCTTCATTTATGTAGCAACTGGGGTCATGCATAGTATCACTAAAGGACTTAACAATCACTATTCAATGGTTCACTGTCTACTGTAGATCATGCTGATACAGTTGGATGAATATAACCATCTTGGATATGAGTGTTATAGACTGACAAGTTTTATTGTATGACTGCTGATTGAAACAGAGATGATACTGGTTCAGTTACCTATAACATATTAAGTTGATAATATTTTGCTGATCTATGACAGTAAGAAAAGAGCTTAGTAAAGAAAAATTTGGACAACCAAAGAGTCTCCACCAGTTAACTTCTGCTAGTCCTAAAAGTTGTAGTTTATGGATGCTCACTTTCTACATAAAGTAAGGTCACTCAGTGGGAAAATAGTTTGTACCATGCAGATTTCATGACACCAAGACTGTCATCCATGTTTGACTTAAAAAGTAAAAGTGAAACATAGGATTTAAAATAAGGGTCACAGCAAGTAAGCAACTCCAATATGACCCAGACCATTATATTTGGCTTACTATGCTATATTCATGTCTTAATGATAACTTGATTCTTCACATAGCATTTTCTCTAGATCATAATGAACACAACCAGTAGTTGTGTCACTATTAGTTCCCTAGAAGTTGATATAAGAAATATGCGTGATAAAAAAATAGAGTATAGTTCATACTACTAATTCGAATAATGATATGCAGACCTTATGTTAAATATATTCTACCTCCTTTGTGTTCTGCACTCATGATTCGTTTTTAAGTGTGGGGGGGAGACATCCATTTCTGCTTATATGGTTTTAGCTATGGTTTGTTTCTCCGGATATTCAATGGTTATACCTAAATTACAGAATTTCATGAATTTCACTCCTAAACTTTCTCTCTTCTATTTTCAGGTACATGAGTTTGGATACGACAACCAAACTTAAGTGTATAAACCAGTTCATTGAAACTCTAAACGAAGCTAGTCTAGAGAAATTACTTTACATCTTTCAAGACAGACCACGTGAAGACTCAGAGATGAAAGATGAAAGAACCTTGAAGGAATTAGGAGCTCCTAAGCTAGATGATGAACCTCTCTGCATTGTTTTTCCAACCTTGGAAAGACATTTGAAGCTGAACTCAGGTTTTCTTAATCTCCTTCCCAAATTTTATGGGAACGCAGGTGAGGATCCTCATAGACATCTAAAAGAATTTATAGTTGTTTGTTCAACTATGAAAACTGAAGGAATTGAACAAAATCAAGTAAGATTGCATGCTTTCCCATTTTCCCTACATGATTTAGCTAAAGATTGGTTGTATACTATGTCTTCTGGTTCCATTACGACTTGGGACGCCTTACAAAAGCTTTTCTGGAAAAATTCTTTCCCACAAGTCGTATTGGATCCATAAGAAAGGAAATATGTGGAATTAGACAACATAATTCAGAATCACTTTATGAATATTGGGAACGTTTTAAAAAAATTATGTGCTTCATGTCCACAACATCAAATAACTGATCAACTGTTAATTCAATATTTTTATGAAGGATTGTTGCCTAATGATAGGGGTATGATGCTGCTAGTGGTGGCACATTAGTAGACAAGACACCAACTCAGGCTAGGAATTTAATTGCTAACATGGCCCAAAACACTCAACAACATAGCACTAGAAATGATGTTAAAAGAGTAAATGAAATTGACTTAAGTGGTGTTAAATCTCAATTGCAAAAAAATGCTCAACGAATTGCTACTTTGACTACTTTAGTGTCTAAAATTGTTGTTGGTAATGAGTCTAAAGCTAGAGTATGTGGTATATGTTCTGAGTTTTCTCATGCTACTGATGCTTGTCCTACTTTACATATTGAAGATGCAAATGTTGTAGGAGGGTACTCTACTAATCAATCCCAAAGAAAATATGATCCTTATTCACAGACTTATAATGAAGGATGGAAAGACCACCCTAACTTTAGGTACGGACCTAGACCGACCTTTCCCCAAACCAATGATTATAGGCAATTTGGTGAGCAAAACCCTCCACCCCAATCTTCTGGCTCATCTTTAGAAGGCGTGATGAAGAAACTTGCAACTCAAACAGGCCAAGTACATAACCAAAATATAGAGTACCAAAAGAAAACTAATTCGCATCTTCACCACCTTGATACACAAATTGACCAGATTTGTACTTCTTTAAGTAATATAGAAAGTCAGGTCTTAGGAAAACTACCATCTCAACCTTTACCGAATCCAAATAAATAAGTAAATGCAATGACAATCAATAGAAAAGCAACCAAGGGGCAACCTTTAATACCTATTAATGAACATGAATTTGTACTAATTTAAGTGAGGAAATGCAATAATATAGAATTCCATTATTAGATGCGATAAAGGCGGTTCCTAAATATAGCAAGTTATTCAATGAATACTTCACTAATTCAACAATAAACGAGAGTTGTCAAGTCTGTTTGACACCCATTATCCTACCACCCCCAAAGTGTGAGGATCCTGGATCATTCTCGATTCCTTGTAGGATAGGTGAGCATATATTTCTCTAGTGTATGCTAGATTTAGGTTCTACAGTTAATATTATGCCAGTTTCCTTTTATGATGAGTGTCAGATGGGACTATCAAAAACATCTAATGGGATACTTACTATGGCTGATGGTAGTAACGTTAACACAATTGGAGTGCTGGACAATAATATTCTTATTCAGATTAGACACATATTCTTCCTAGTTGATTTTGTTGTTCTTGAGATGAAGCATGAGTCTGAAATATTGCTAGGCGGACCATTCCTAAAAACTCCAAGGGCGTTGATTGATGTCGCTAACGATTATGTTATTCTTGAGAGCAATGGGGAGCGAATGCTGTTGAACATATTTGAGGAACATACTTTCAATATAGAGGCAAATGCTACTAATTATGCTATTTATTGTCTTGCAAAGGTTGGAGAAGCAAATTTGAGATTTTATTAGATGAAATGGCCACACTAGTAGAGAAATGTCGATTTGCGTCGGACCTGGGACCCCTATTTGCGTCGGACATGGGTCCGACGGCAAAAGTCTCGATGCAAATGACCTATCATTGATCTGCATCGTATGCGGAAACGACGCTGGTCGTTTAGCTATTTGCGTCGCACCTTGTATACGGTGCGACGCAAATCACGCATCTGCGTCGCACCATTGGCCATGTGCGACGTACATGCTTCATTTTTTTTTATAAAAAAAGTAGGATATGCGGCGGATGGAGGGCCACATCCGACGCAAATGGCTCTTTTTTAAAAAAAAAAAAACAAAAATTCATTTCACCATTAACCAGATCTAAATTATAGACTTAGCTTGAAAACAGAGACAAACTCACATGAATGAAAATAAAACACCAACCAGATCTAAAAATGTCAAAATCATATTATACAACATGGATGAAACAGAATTACAACATGGTCGAACGAAAATTGAACCTAAAAATTGAACGAAAATAAAACGAAATTGAACCTAAAAATTGAACAAAAATAAAATTAAATTGAATCTAAAAATTGAATGACAATAAAACGAAAATAAGATATTATTCTTCTTCAATTTTGTTCTTTGTCAGATCTAAAAAATACAAAACTAAGATAAAAATTTGAACCTAAAAATCAACAAAATCAGATCTAAACAAGCGAAGAAATGTTCGAACTGGAAGTCACGAAATTTCTGGAATTCATGGCTCTTCCTCAGTTGTTCTTTGTGAAATGTTCGAATAGTAAAAACGAGGAGGTCTTCAAACAGATCTGAAAAAAATGACAAATAACTAAAAATTAAGACATGCGAAAAAGAAGAAAAAAGAAAATTAAACAAATTACCTTATTCTTGGAGTGCGAAGAACGAAATCAGTAGACTCATAAAACAAAAACGATTGCAATTCACGAACGAACGAAGAGGTCGCCGGAGATAATACTCGAACATCTTCAATTTTCGTTGCGATTATACCAAATTTTCGCCGAAAATCTAACTCGAAAATGAAAAATCAGATTTTTCGTTGCGATTATACCAAATTTTCGCCGGAGATCTTCAATATTGTGCAATTGTAGATCTGAAAACGAAGTTATTGCGATTATACCTATTTTTCGCCGGAGATATTCAATTTTTTCGCCTGAGAGAGAGAGTGTTTGGGGGTGAGAGAGAAAGAGGGGGGGGGGTTGAGTGTTTGAGGGTGAGAGAGAAAGAGGGGGGTTTGAGGAGAGAGGCGATTTTGAGGGTGAGAAGGTGAGAGACGGTTTTGAGGGTGAGAGGGTGAGAGAGGGTATTTTTAGGGTTTGAGAAATAAAAAAGGAGAGGGAGAGGCTCTATAAGTGATTGGGCTGATGTGCATCGGATGGGCCAAGGGGTCCGACGCACATTAGCCTTTTGCAACACACCTTCATAACGTGCGACGCACATTGGTTTAATAATCTCTCCAACTGGTGCGCGGAATATGCGTCGCACCTTCGCAACAAGCGACGCACATTGTTCATTTGTGTCGCATGTGAGGAGGGTGCGACGCATATACCGCGCACCTGCTGGGAGATTTTTGTGATTTGCGTCGCATAGCTTCCCACATGCGACGCAAATCCTAACTGTGTCGTTTCCGTTTCTGTGCAACGCAAATCGTCCTTTTTCTACTAGTGCCAACACTTTAGGCCTCGGACAACTGTTCCTAACTGCTCTAAATGAGAGTATTCTGCATGAATGCAGAGCATCTTACGTCGAGCCAATGACATAAACTAAAGGCGCTACTTGGAAGGCAACCCAAGACTCATTCTCTTTCCTTTCGAAGTCTTTCTTTTTATTTTTATTTTTTTGGCAAATGGCTTGACATGAGAATGGTAGCACTATACAACAGCATGGCTGAGAATTTGATGCGTTCTTTGAATAGATACTACACAACCAGCTAAGTTTTCTTCCCTATTTTTGGTATCGCAGTGTTTCATTGAGGACAATGAAAAGTTTAAGTGTGGGGAGGCTAAGTCTTTGTATTATTTGATATTAATATGCTGGGAAATAGGTTTTGACATAGTTATAAAAAGTGGGATATGTCCTGTTTTAGGGAAAGTGCTGCGAAATTTTCTGTAGAATTTTTATTTTATTTAGTACTATAAAAAAAAAGAAAAAAAAAGAAGAAATTGTGCTTTTGCTTGCATTAATTATAGGACTTGTGTTGCATTTAATTTAGGATTTCCACCTCTTAACTTCCTAAGGAATGGCGATTAGTAAGCTGATAAGAAACTCTAATCTAACTTGTGTTTGAAAAAAAAAAAAAAACTTTTGAAATAAAAGATTTTGGGAATGTTATATAATTGGAAACGGATAATCGAACTTGATAGATTTATAATACAATTGAAAAAAAAAAACTTATCTTGCTTCTCTTAAATAAGCTGGCTAGATAAATAGACCAAACCGTGTGAGCTTCTGAGCCTATTATACTGACACATCTGCATCAGTCTCATTATTTTCTTTCTTGTGTGATAGTTCCTCAATGAAATGTGGCTCTTGAACTTGACTTGGTACTCTTTGAGACTTTTGTGACAAATGCTATGAAGAAATGATTTAGGCGTCCTTTTCATTTTTTTCTTCGTCTCAGAGATTTTATTTCATATAATATTTCCTTTTTTTAGCCCTTTTTAGCCTTAAATCCCGTGTTTATTTGCTAACCATACATTACAAACTTGCGGCCTCCTACAAATTATACCCATGCTTGGCTAAGGGGAGTTATTATCTATTAAGTTTGTATTGTAAGATTGTGTTATGGTAGAGATATGTGAAGATAGATTATTGAAAAAAAAAAGAGAAAACAAGGGTTATGAAATAAAATTATTAGTATTGAAAAATAACAAAGAAAATAAATGTTTGAAAGTCATAGAACGATGAAAATGCTATGAAATATCCATATAAGTGTTATAATGGCATTACATCTGAAGGATATGGTGAATAATATAAGAAAAAAAAAAGAGTGGATGTTTGTTGTGAGTGGAACATCATAAAAGTCATGTATTTTTGCTCCCTTTAGCTCGGCTTATAATTAACTCCACATTCCTAAATATTATTCCTACCCTTTAGCCTTGGCCACGGTACAACCTTATGAAAGACCTTTTGATCTTTGTGCATTATGTCACTTCAAAGTGGAGAAGTGAGACGATAGTCAATTTAAAGAAATATACTTCATTTTGAGTCGACTCGGTTATAGGTTTGAGTGAATATTATTTAACCCCAGACACATGAGAGTTCAGTGTTTTATTTCTACATGTGAGGGTCTATTTATTGAACTTGATACGCATACATTTGTAGATTCATGCTGGAAATTTTTAAGTTGCAAAAGATAACAATTAGTTCATGAAGTATTATGAGATTTGATAGTTCGATTGTTTAAACACTAAGAGTATGACATCTCCATTAACATTTTCTCAACGTTTTTCTGACTAACTTTAAAATGTTTTAGTTTCTTGTAGTGTGCTTATCTAATATCATTATTTCCGACAAAGAAAATTCAGGTGGTATATTAGATCTTGCATTTAGTTTCTGTCATTATAATATACATGTTTGCTAGTTGGTTTGGAAACCTATGTAAATAAAGCTTTGTGGATATGCCATCTGAAAATCCTCACGAGACCTTCTCGTCCACTAGGGTAGCCTAGGGGTTTAAAGGACCAATTGTGATTCATACGATAGTGAGTTAGGTTATTGCTTTTCGAGTATAGTTTTACTTTTAAAAGCTAAGTATGGGGGACTTTGATAAGCGCATATATTTCTATATTTTTGTCCCCTAAAATTAATCTTATAGTTGTCTTCTATGTGTTATTTTATAATATTTATTGACTTTTATTAATAAGTGACTTATTTATGTCCATATTATATTTTATTGAATAATTAGCTTAAATAGTGTGTTATTTTATTATAGGTATTTTACAAGTTCACTTTGCTAAAGGAAGACAACAAAACTAAAAGAAAGAAGATAACAAAAGAAAAGAAAAAAATGATAAAAGTGAGCAAGCTCACGTGAGTGTTGGAAGTAAAAGAAAGAAAACAAAGGGGGCAAGCCTTTGTATTCCTCGTTCCTCAACTTTGTATACAGAACAAAGAAATAATAAGATCTACCTACCTCCCTCATTCCACGCAAGAAACAGCAAGAGGAAATATGATTTTATCTCCTCAAATTTTCAAGATACGATTTGTTTATCAAATTTTCAGTTACAAAATTCTATCTTTTTTATTCTATCTTCTACACAATTAGATAAAAATTCACCATTTTTTTGGAAATGAGAAAACACACACACATACAAGAGAGTTCGTGAGAGTGAAGAAAACAATCGGGTTCGTCCAAGATCAAAAAATTTGACAGGAATTGAAGAAATATTGCATTTTTGGAGGCGAATATAGGGTAGCAGCTGCATCAATTCGGTTCTACAATCATGAGTTTTCTCTCTTCTACTTTCAATTAGTTGTTCTTGTGATTGAACTTGATTCTATCTGAATTTATTCATGATTTCACTTTCTTATATCTCTATTTTTTAAGTCTAATTGGTTAACGCTGAGTTGATTGAATTTAATTATTTAATTTAGTATTGATACAATTCATACTATTGTTGGTTGGTTATGAAATTTGATATCTTTACTTGTAATTGGACGACGCAACTAGTTGTTTAGATACTCAAACTGTGCTATATGACTATTAGGCGCAGCGTTTAATAGTTGGATAGGGAGGACGACTTGAGATTAATAAGAGTGAGCGGCTCATCTTAATATTCTTAAGTGAATGAATTGTGGTAATAAAACAAGTTTATTAGGATTGGATTTTTCTTAGCAAGATTCTAGGTTTTTAGTGAGTACGACAAGAATTGATGGCGCCGATAATTCACCAATCTAAGTACTAAGTTAATTATTAAAGTGGTCTCAATTATAAAGGTTAAGAAGCTAACACTAGTAGAATAAATGCTATTTGCTGCGGTGATATTGCTGCGGTTTTACCTATACGCAGCAATATAACACACAAAAGAAAAGAAAAAATAAAAATTGACAATATTGCTGCGGTTCCCACCCAACACCGCAGCAATATTGTCTCACAGACACTTTTTAAAAATAATGTGGGGCCCTGAACAACTAATGTTGTTGCGGTCCTACGTGGCAACCGCAGCAATATTAACCAAAAAAAAGGGCACTCGCGTGTGAAATATAAAATACAAGACTTAGGTTTCCTCCCTCACTTTCCATCTCTCTTAGCGCCTCTCTTTCATCTCCCACGCAGTTCTCTCTCATCACTCTCAACCTCACTTTATCTCTTCGCCTCCGACGAGTTTCTTCGACCGCCTTCCTTCGAACGGAGCGGACGCGACGACAGTGGCGTATCCTCCGACGACTTTCTTTCGTCGCCTTGTCTCTTCCTCGACTGCGTTCTCTCCTCCTCGGCCGACGTTGAAGCCGTTCATGTTGATATTCACGACGTTGAAGCCGTTCATGTTGATATTCACGACGTTGAAGCCGTCGTCCTTCGCGATGCTCATATTCACGACGAAGTGTTTTCTTTATTTTCTTTATTTTTAATTTTATTTTCGATTTAGATCTCACAATAATGTTTATTTTCTGTATTTTTTTGTCTGTATTTTTATTTTCTGTATTTTTTTATCTGTGAGTGGTTTCTCGTTTTTTTGAGATCTGTTCGTGAGTGGTTTCTCTTTTTTTTCAGATCTGTTCGTGAGTGGTGGTTCTTATTTTTTTCGTTTTTTTTTAAAATCTGTTCGTGATTGGTGGTTCGTGAGTTGCCAAATTGCTTCTCGTCTTTCAGTTTTTCTCGTCGATGATCCGCACGATGGTGACAGCGGTGGTTTAATATCCGCACGGTGGTTGATCTTATTTTTATTCTTCTGTCTTTTTATTTTTCTATATTTTTATTTTCTGTATTTTTATTTTCTGAATTTTTATTTTATGTATTTTTATTTTATGTATTTTTATTTTATGTATTTTTTAGGATGATTTAATACAGTGAAATACGAGTAAAAGATGTGTATGTTTATGAACCATTAAGGACCTATGATTCTGTATTTTCGATTTATTTTGGTTGAAATACGAGTTGTCTTGAGTAACCTTTGTTTAGATTATGCTTATGCATTTATGCAGCGGTAAATGTTATTAGTAGTATTTTAGCTGGTTGATCTGATATAATGTTTTAGTTACTTTTAGTTTTTATTGCATTTTAAGTACTTTTAACATTGAAAATTTTAATTAAAAAAAAAAAATTTTTTTTTTTTTGAAAAAATGTACCTATTGCTGCGGTTTTGGGCCCAAAACCGCAGCAATATGTGTACATTTTTAATATTAAAAAATTGCATCTTGCTGCGGTTTAAAACCGCAGCAATATTATTAATACCTATTGATGCGCCCTCAATTGCTGCGCGCCCTATTCCGCAGCAATAGGGCACTTTTTAACTGCAGCAAGTAGCCTTTTTTCTACTAGTGTAAATTATGAATAAATATTCTATGATCGAATCGGGAATTCATAGAGTTTGTGTGTCGTCACTTGTAATTATTAGTTTAGTAGTTATTTTACTTTTAATTAGTATTAGTAGTTGGTTACAACTGAAACCCCCTAATGGTATATATGTGAATAGTGTAAATAGTGTAAATTCGTATATAATATATATTTTTGTCACTTAGTTGAATATTTGAGTTTAGGAATTATAATAATGTTCTCGTGGGATCAACCCTTTCTTACCCTTTTACTAGTTATAAACATTTTTGAAGGTTTAAGTTAGGTTTTTAATTTTATACGGTAAACGACACGTATCTCACATCCTCTAACCTAGTTCTGAAGGAATATTGTCGGGAGCACATACCCATTGAGGGATTGTCGGGGGCTCTGCGGATTAATTGGCCTACTCTATTTTCGGCCAGAATCATGGTAGTACCCCTTTTCCCAAAGGTTAAGCTGCCTACGATAGATCCCTTTGATGGGACCACCGATCCAGACGATCACCAGCCTACATACAAGCATCAAATGTATGTTCAGGCGGTAGATGATCGCACATGGTGTGAGAATTTACTAACCACTCTAAAAGGTGTGGCTCAAAAATGGTTTAACAATCTTCCCCTAACTCTGTGAATTATTTCACAAAGCTTAGCTATCTTTTCACTATTAGTCATTTTGTAGCAAATCGGCAAGAATAGAAAACAAGCATGCACTTGGGTAAGATCATCCAAGGACAAAGAACGCTTTGAGAAGTTTTGTTAAAAGATTCAATTTAGAGGCATCGCAGATTCAAGATCTCAATGTTGGGGTGGCCTTTGATGCCTTCATCAGAGGCTTGAGGCCAGGAAGTTTGAAGTTTGATCTGGTAAAGAAGAAGATCACTCCTCTAGCGCGCTGAGGCCCTTAGAGAGGCTGAAGCATTCATTCATGCAATTGATGTATGTGCGGAAGCAAAAACGGTTGAGGAAAGAATGCACCCGAAGAAAAACAATCCTAAGAAGGCCGAAACTTGGCTCTGACTTCTGCGACCACTTCGTCCCGATGAAGCAAAAGAAGAGAGTCTGAGACTCCAACAAAGCCCATACCATTCAGGATAGATCAATACTCCATTCTTATGGAGATTAGAGATCAGCATGAGTTGAAGGCCCCGACCGAGATGAAGACTCCCTATAAATAGGAATACGAGCAAGTATTGTCACTTTCACAAGGATTGTGGCCATGAAATGAACGAATGTAAGCATCTCAAGAGAGCAGTAGAGGATTTAGCTCAAAAAGTAAAGAGAATTCGTACTTGCCCTAAGGGGGAAAAATTCCAGAGGAAAGATGATTGCCAAAGTAGGAAGAAAGGATGTGAAAGTATCGAGAGGACGTGGTTCTTGTTATATTATGAGAGTTTGTTGCTTGAGGACCGACCAATAGGGGAAATAAGAACTATCTTAGGGAACTCGGCCAGGTCCTGCTAACCAATCAGGCAGAGACTGACCCATTCCCTAAGGTAGTCGTCAGTGAATTGGATCGGGGAAAATTGAGAACTCCTCGTGATGATCCCTTGGTAGTGGAGATGAAGATAGCCAATTTGAGAGTACGAAGAATTCTGATCAACACAAAAAGTTCAACATACATCATACGCGCTGATTATTTGTCAAGGTTAAAATTCGATGAAGGCAACTTAGTCTTAGTTCATCATCTAATAATCGGGTTTGGGGGAGGAATCATCCACCCAATAAAAGAGTTACCTTACTGATCCAGGTTGGAGAAAAAGAGGCGTCTAGAACATTGTTTGTTATGTTCCTGGTTGTCAGAGATTTGATGGCCGACAATGTCATTCTGGTACGACCAATATTTCACCATATCAAAGCTGTAATTGTTACCCACCTCATGCTGATGAAGTTTGAGTGTGATGGGGGAAAATTTGGATCTTTATATGGAGATCAACAGGCGGCTAGAGTATGCTATCTCACCACTCTGATGCCCCCATCATGGAAAGGAGAAAAACTAGATCAGGTAAAGATAATTGCTCAAGGCAAGGCGGTCGAATATGTAAAAGGCCAAGTAGACGCTCTGAGGGCGGTGGTTGAAAGACCTTAGACGCAAGTTTCTCCGATAAGCAAGTCGTCCAGCCTAGTGCCGAGCAAGAAAAGGAAATACATGTCTATCAAAGAAGAAGCACCTTCGTTAGAGGAAGTTATGGCTATTATGGGCGTTGTGCTGTAAGGACTAGAGCCTGTAGAAGCGCCTATGGAAATATGCTTAGATGGTAAACGTCCGGAGAGGACACTGAAGGTTGGATCTGCTCTAGCTCCGAGATTGAAGGACGGGTTACAAGAACTATTGAAGGAGTTTGAAGATGTCTTTGCATATAATGTGGAAGAAATGCCAGGAATTGATCCTGAAGTGGCTGTTCATAAATTTAATATAGATCCAAGTCTAAAATCGGTCCATCAGAAGAAAAGGCACCTTGGTCTGGCCAGGAATAAGGTCATCGACCAAGAAGTGCAGAAATTATTGAAGTCAAAGTTCATTCGAGAGACTTATTACCCTGATTGGATATCAAATGTCGTCATAGTGCCTAAGCACAACGGCACATGGAGGATGTGTGTGGACTACACTGATCTTCACAAAGCCTGTTGATAAGTCATATTTATATATAGTTTTTAGGTTCATTTAGGTTGCATTTTAGAGCATTTAGTTTCATATTTAGTTTCATTATTACATTATATTCTTAAGTTATGTTTTCTTTTCTATTCGGTATTTTTCTTGTTTTTGATGAATTTCAGGCATTGAGAACGTATTTGGATTATGATTAATTAAGCTTGAGGATTAGGAGCACTTGGAAGGAAGCTACAATGCATAAGGATCGTCATAGATATTTTATAGTACGAATTTGAGCGAAAACGAAGCGGAAAATCATTAGAAGAAATGTGAAAAAGGAGTCATGTCTACTCTTCTGATCATAACTTTTGATGTGATTCTTAGAATCGAGTAATTCCAGCATATTTGGAAACTAGACTTGAAGAGCTTTCCAACGATAGGTGGCGCGCCCTGAGAAGACTTTTAGTCAAGGAGTTATGCCTTTCGGAAGATTGCACTGATTCTGCTGGAATATGCCACGCGTACGCGCGGATCACTAATCCGCGTATTAATGATTTATTTAAGATTTTCCTTATCTTGTAAATTACTTTCCAAGTCATATTAGGTTATTGAATATTTATTTAGATAGGTTTTCATTCTTTCTCTCCCTCCTCCCTCTCACGTTATTTTTTAGGTTTTAGTTTTTTTCTCCTCTCTCTCTCTCTAGTTTTTAGTGTAAACCCTAGTTTTTATTTTTTTCATTAATTCATGAGTTTATTAGTTTTTTTTTTGATTTCTTTATTATGTTTTCTTTGTAGATTTAGATTTCATTATTTATTTCATGATAGAGTAGTTTCTTTTATCTATGGTTAAGTTGAACCCTAGTATGATTTAATTCATGATTGTTTCTTTAAATTCTCATATTAATTGTTAATTGTTCTTGCTTAATTGATTGTGCATATTCCAATACTAGATTAGGGATAACTAGTATTGTTATGATTCCATTGTCTTGATACAACGGGAGTTGGATTTTGACGGATTTGAGTATTTCAATTAAGGACATGAAGTTCTCCACGGGAGTAGGTAGAATGGATTGTTAGGAAGTTAAAGTGCCGTGTTTAATGTCTTTAATTTGCATGATTCCACGGGAGTAGGCTTGAATGCATATTAGAGAAGCCATAGATACTCGGAGAGGTGTTTATGGTACTTTATAGGGTGTACTTTTCCTTGTGAACATTTAATTTATTAGTTTGGGGTAGATATTTTTTTGTATTATTTCGTGCTAGTGGGGATACTTAACTGTAGAGTCTTATTTATATATATTGATTAGTATAGTTTAATTCACCATTATTCTTGATATTAATCTCCTTTAGTCTTACCATTATTTAAGGAGCTAATCATAGAACAACTTTCTCTCTGTGGATCGACTCTGACTTACCCTACTACATAGTTAGGAGGATTAGTTAGGTTATTTATTTTTGTTAGGTGCGCGACACGCCTATCAAATTTTGGCGCCGTTGCCGGGGAGACGGTTTTGTTTTAGTTAGTTTTTATTGTTGGTGAGACTAAATTGTATATATTTTTTTTCCCTTTTGTGAATATTTTTATTTATTTATTTTTTAAAAAATTTTTTTGTATCATGGAGTCATGCTATTTTGATGATGGGGATAATTATTTTGCTAGGCAACATAGTAATAATTTTTGGAATTCTCATGTTTACAGTTTTGATGCATCATATCAAAATCCTCCCAATTTTTGCATGAGTTCTCCTGAATTACCTCATATATGTGAATCCCATGTATATGCTAGTAATTCTAGAGCAATTTTTTCTTTTCCTCAATATGAGAATGAATTGTTTTGGAAATACTATCACAGACTTGGTGATTTTATAGGTCCTAATCATGGAATTGAATTATGGGATATGTGCCTAGTGATTTATGAGGGGTTAAATGAAGAAACTAGGATGGTGGTAGAATCTATGTGTGATGGAGGATTTCTATTCCAATCGCCTGATTATTGTTGGGTTTAATTGAGTGGTTGGCTAGAGATACTTATGAGTGGGAGATGTCTTCATCTGCTCTTTCACCCCAAACTTACATGTCACCCCCCCTTATTGTTCTAATTGTCAGTCTACTTCTCATGATTTTTCTTCTTGTGATGTGACATTAATAGATGGTTCCGACCCCTCTTCCCAATTTGAATGTCAATCTGCTCAGAATTCTAACCCCGATCCGTTTATTTATGATGATAATGAGGGGTGGATAATAAATGAGAGCTATTGGGATGATAAAAAGATTGAAAGAACAACTAATGTGATGGATATTTTAAAGAGGAAAGAAGCGTGGTTGAAATTTCTCTTTGGAGGAAAGTCAAGTTGAGCGTGAGGTGATTTATGAGTCTTTATCGTGTACACTTCTGTTTTTGAGTCTCATGTTCCATTCTCTGAGAAACTTGATATTATATCTTATTCCCTATATTATATCCTCCATCGTTCCTTTTCTTTCTCCCCTTTTGAATGACTTTCATGATAATGTAAATAATGTACAATTCGTTTCTTTCCTTCTTTTGAGTCATGTAAAAAGACTAACGATTTTTCTTTTCTTCTTGT
Source organism: Beta vulgaris subsp. vulgaris (assembly GCF_026745355.1). Lineage (NCBI taxonomy): Eukaryota > Viridiplantae > Streptophyta > Magnoliopsida > Caryophyllales > Amaranthaceae > Beta > Beta vulgaris. The sequence continues at coordinate 23,999,926 of NC_079207.1, read as the reverse complement.
AAATTATAACTTTTCGTTTGATTATTCTTTTTGTAGTTCTTAATAATTTTTTAGGACTAATATTTTTCATTTTCCTTTTCACTGTTATATAATATGCTCTGAGATGTTTGCAGGAACATATGATAAGCTTCTTCGAGCATTGAACTATTATGAGTGGTCTACTAATCTTAAACGGTCAAGCAAGACCTTAAAGTTGCGCTTCTCGAGAGGCAACCCGAGTTTTGACTTATTTTCTCTTCTCTTTTCTTTATTTTTTTATTTTGATTTTTGACTTTGTTCCATCTTTGTTTCTAGTGTTTTTAACCACTTTGATGTGTTTTTTTTAGGTGGAGCGAGTTTCAAAAAAAAAAACAAACAAACAAATCAGAAAAACAAAAAAAAATCTGCCCCCACCACCACTGTCACCTTTTCCGTTCACCGGCGCCTACCATCACCATCGGCACCGAACTCCTTCGCCGGCCACCGCTGACCTGCACCCAGCACCACACTGCATCTCCTCTGCCTCGCTTACAGCGCCACCCGTTCTCCGCGTTTCTCGTCCAACCCGCTGCCAATCGCCACACCCCTGAACCCGACACCAACCTCACCACCTTCCCCACCATCAACCACCGCCGTTCATCATCTTCGCACAACCCGCGCCCTACCACCGGAATTATCGCCGGCGTCCACACCGCACACTACCTCCCAGCATGCCGGTAATCTCCATCCGTCCACCTGCGCACCACCTGCTCCGAGGCCTACCACCTCCATACGGCCTACCTTCTCATGGCACTACCGCCCCTCCTTTCTTCCTTCTTTCTTTCATCGTCTTTTTCTGTTCTTCTGTATTCATCATTTAATCTGATTCTTTTTTTTTCTTTTTTTCTTTTTCTTCTTTCTTTTTCTTTTCAATTTTCTTTTATTTTATTTTTATTTTTCCCCATGAGTTTCTAATTTATTTTTTTTTATCAATGATTGTTATAGGATTCTATTCAAAGGCCCCAAATTGATTCAAGTTCACCTTCGTGAAGCATTACGACATAATTTTTGAGAATATTTGAGTCTTCCCCCAATTAATTGGGTCGTACGCATCTTTTCTCACCTATAATTGTTGTTAATGTTCATCTCAGATTTTTGCTTGGATTTTTGTTTTGATGCCATCTTGTTGAGAATCTTGTACATTAATTGATTATTAGTTTGCCAGATTTTCGAGATTTTTGTGGTTTGTGGTGTTGTGGCTTTTGGTGGACGATTTCGTGATTTGGTGATTCGGGTTGGTTTCGTTCCTTTTCTGAACTGGTTTATGCAGTGAGGACACTGCAAATTCTAGCTTGGGGAGGAATATTCTATCTTTTATTGCTTTTTAGTGTAGATTTCATTGCTTTCGTAGGATGTTGCACGGTTTGTACTACTTATTAGGAGTGGGAGTTTACGTGTAACCAAAAAAATTGTACTGCTTTCTTAGTTGCATTAGCATATTCTCATAATAGATTTCATTTCATTTTAGTTGCATCTATGGGACTACTGCTAAGACTTTTTGAGACCTTGTTGATATTTTACTACATTTGTTAAGTGTCACTCATCTTGTTCATGATACTTCATAGCACAATTGTTTCGCAACTGATTGTTTGTGGTAAGATTGATTGATCTCTCTCTGGCTCGATTTAACATTACTATGCAGACACCTTAACCTAAGTGAGCTTTTGTGCCTATAAACTGACGTATCTGTGTCAGTGTTCTTTCATGTGTGATTAGTTCCTCGTTGTTGCATTGATCTTGACTTTGACTTGGTACTCCTTGATATTTGATAGTGCATACATTTTGATATGATTGAGGCGTTTCATTTGATGATCTTAGCTCCAGAGTTATTCTTGTTTTCATATCTTCTCCTCTTCCCGCTGAGCCTTTTCTGACTTTGTTGATTGATACCTACATTACAAGCCATTGACCTCATTTGATTCTTGTCCAAGCCTAGCTTGGGGGAGCGAGTATTAGTTTTGGTTTTTGTATTGAATTAAAGTGCTCTATTTGTGGTTTAGAAGGATGGAAAAGTATGTTTAGTGAGCTTGGAAATTGAAATGAAAGTTTGAAAAAAAAAAAAGAAACACAAAAAAAGGTGAATAATGAAAAAAGAAGTGAAAAAAAAGTTGTGAATAAAGTGAAATAAAAAGGGTTATGATTGAGTTTCTTAAGTGAAAAAGGTTGTTGATTAGATTTGGAGATTGTTGGTCGTTGCATGGAGTTGTTATGACCTTTATGGTCATGTTTTCAGTTATATGATGCTCCCCCTTCTTGGTTTTTCCACCACAATTTCCAAATTATTTCCATACCTTTAACCTCAGCCCCATTACAACCCCTAAAAGTCCCCTTGATCATTGTTATTGTATTGTTGAGTATTAAGTGAGTCAAAAAGTCAAAGTTAAAGAGTATTTGCTTCATCTGAGTCGACTTATTTAGGTTGAGAGTCATTATTTATCCCTTAAACACATGAGAGATTTGAGTGCACATAACTATAGTGAGGTCTGTCAGGTTTGGTTAAATCCAGCTTGGGAGATGGTTGTGGTATGATTGGAGAGTCGATTGCGATACATGAATGCTATGCGGCTTTGAGTCTCTGTTTCGATGCTTGGCTTATGTAGTGATATATCTCTTGTGTTTCATGAGTGTTTGAGTTGTTTAGTCCTATATTGTAGGTTGTCTAACTTTTCCGATGTTATGTCTTATTGCTTGAGGACAAGCAATGGTTTAGCTGGGAGTTTGATATAGTCTATATTTATTTATTTTAGGATTTAGGTTGCATTTTAGCATTTAGTTTCATATTTAGTTCATTATTGCATTATATTCTTAAGTTATTTTTTCTATTCTATTCGGTATGTTTTCTTGTTTTTGATGAATTTCAGGCATTGAGAGACATTTGGATTGATATATTAAGCTTGAGGATTAGGAGGCACATTGGAAAAGCTACAATGCATAAGGATCGTCATAGATATTTTATAGTACGAATTTGAGCGAAAACGAAGCGGAAAATCATTAGAAGAAATGTGAAAAAGGAGTCATGTCTACTCTTCTGATCATAACTTTTCATGTGATTCTTAGAATCGAGTAATTCTAGCATATTTGGAAACTAGACTTGAAGAGCTTTCCAACGATAGGTGGCGCGCCGAGGAGACTTTTAGTCAGAGGAGTTTGCCTTTCGAAGATTGCACTGATTCTGCTGGAATATGCCACGCGTACGCGCGGATCACTAATCCGCGTATTAATGATTTATTTAAGATTTTCCTTATCTTGTAAATTACTTTCCAAGTCATATTAGGTTATTGAATATTTATTTAGATAGGTTTTTCATTCTTTCTCTCTCCTCCCTCCCTCTCACGTTATTTTTTAGGTTTTAGGTTTTAGTTTTCTCTCTCTCTCTTTTCTCTCTAGTTTCTAGTGTAAACCCTAGTTTTTATTATTTTTCATTAATTCATGAGTTTTATTAGTTTCTTTTGTTGATTTCTTTGATTATGCTTTTCTTGGTAGATTTAGATTTCATTATTTATTTCATGATAGAGTAGTTTCTTTTATCTATGGTTAAGTTGAACCCTAGTATAATTTAATTCATGATTGTTTCTTTAAATTCTCATATTAATTGTTAATTGTTCTTGCTTAATTGATTGTGCATATTCCAATACTAGATTAGGGATAACTAGTATTGTTATTATTCCATTGTCTTGATCATGAAGGGAGTTGGATTTTGACGGATTTGAGTATTTTAATTAAGGACATGAAGTTCTCCACGGGAGTAGGTAGAATGGATTGTTAGGAAGTTAAAGTGTCGTGTTTAATGTCTTTAATTTGCATGATTCCACGGGAGTAGGCTTGAATGCATATTAGAGAAGCCATAGATACTCGGGAAAGGTTTATGGTACTTTATAGGGTGTACTTTTCCTTGTGAACATTTAATTTATTAGTTTGGGGTAGAAATTATTTTGTATTATTTCGTGCTAGTGGGGATACTTAACTGTAGAGTCTTTTATTTATATATTGATTAGTATAGTTTAATTTCACCATTATTCTTGATATTAATCTCCCTTAGTCTTACCATTATTTAAGGGCTAATCATAGAACAACTTTCTCCCTGTGGATTCGACCACGCCTTGTTGAGTTTTATGGACCCTTACTTTTGGTTCCATCAAATCCCAATGTGGCCAGAAGACCAAAATAAGACATCATTCATCACGGAGAAAGGGCTTTATGGTTTGCTGAGGATGTTTTTCGACCTCCGTAATGCACCGGTACCTTCCAGCGACTAATCAACACTGTATTTCAGCCACAACTGCGGCGTAATATGAAGGCTTATATAGATGATATGATTGTTAAAAGCTGGGAAGAACAAGGTCACATTGGCGATCTCCGAGAGACTTTTGAGACTCTAAAATAAATTTTAAATTGAATCCTCAGAAATGTGTCTTCAGAGTGGTAGTTGAAAAATTCTTAGGGTTTTTAGTCGACCAATGAGGGATAGAGGCCAATCCTAAGAAAATTTAGGCAATTCTGAACATGACATCCCTGTCCAAGATCAAGGAAGTTTAGTGTCTAACAGGGTGCTTAGCAGCCCTAGGGCGGTTCTCTTCTACGTATGGGGATAGGTTGTGGTTCCCTATACCAGCCCAGGGGGTTTGGCCTCCCCTATTACTACTGAACAACCGGACGCGATTGTTAATTTGGACGAGGCCGAAGTGGCTGAAAAAAACATTTCTCGGCCGGACGCGGCCAAGGACGGCTCGACTTTTTTCGGTCCCGTAGCGGGGCTTGTTTTACAAATGCCCCAGGCTTACAGATCGGCCTCTCGATCTTTTGCTGAGTCTAATTACTTTAACATTGTTATAACTTTGCGCTTTGGCGGACGTCCGATGAGTCCGTCCAACAGACTGGTCGTGGTTATACACGTTAGAAATTCTAACGAGTCTCCGCTTTCAGATAAAGGCAAAGGGGGAGCTGAAGTAGCTCCTGACGGTTCTCCCATTTTATCGGACAATGATTCTTCGACGGCTTTTGTGAGGATGACTTCGGCCGATCGTGAGAAGCTCAAACAGGAGCTATTAAAATGCTTCCCTGAGCCTTACATCAAAGGCTTAAGAGGGGCTTCATCTAGGCATGTAGGCTACATGTCTCAACTAGCTGCTGAGGTGCAATCTTCATTTCTTTGCCATCTCCTTTATTATACTTAACAAATTTGCTTATTTTTGTGATCGTCCTGACATGCCTTTTCCTTCCATTTTTCAGCTATTTGCTCGCAGCATAATTATTGAGGACTGGGCAAGATTGCTCAGGAAAGAAAACAAGCAGCTCGTCAGGGATGTTACCACTGTCGGGGATACGGCTCAATTTGCCATAGCCGAGCTAGAGGTACTGCATCGCCAGTTGAGGGAGGCTTGGGAGAATTAGGAATCGACCAATAAGAGATATCTTATTCGTCTGACGGTCGTTGAGCTTCGGAGAGAGAATTGTTTTCTTCGAGCAAAAAACCACGACCTGAAGAGAGAGGCCGTTGACGCTTTTGAGTCGGTCAAGGAGGCTCTTAGTGAGGTGATAGATACCTCCAAGACGTAGGCTGTGAGGACATTTGAAATGCTGGCCGAAACTGACGACGTCCCCAGATATGAACGTCGTCTTGAGTTTCAGGAAAAGCCTTCACAAGGCTGCTTTGAAGGGAAGGGAGCTTCCAGTCTTTCAAGAGTCTTCAAACGACGAAGAAGAGGAAGAAGAGGCCGATCCATAAACCAACAACTCTCCCGAGCCAGACGCTTAGTTTTTCCTTTAGCTAAATCTTGGCTGCAGGCCTTTTGTACTTAGCGTAGTAGGCTTTTCTTTTTCTTTTTTAGCATAGCATTGTAATTCTCCTTGAATTTTTATAATAGAATATCTTTTTTCACTTAGTCTCTTGTTTCTATTTTGCTCATAGTTTAATAACTCGATCCAAATGACTTTCCCAATTATAAGCAAATTGTTTTGGCTGAAGATGTTGACAATCCCATAATGGACGAACCTACTGTTGGGGATAGTAGTATTTACTTACGAGTCTAGCACTACATAACACTTTTCAATAGATGGGGACCGCACACGTTTAATAAATGAGTTGAACTTTTGCACCCGACAACGACACCTGTTTATCATGATAAAGTGCATTAACTTAAAGTCTTTCCTCTATTTTACCTTCATTTTCATATTGTTGAACTTAGTTTGTATGATATTTTTGTATCCGATATTCAATGTTAATATAACTATCCAAATAATTTTTTATTTGGTTTGCAACTTACTGAATTAAATCGAAAATATCATATATATGTGTTAAAATGATTAAGGGTCAAACCATACCCAATGCGTATAATAAACTGCTTGACTTGGATCGAAAGTATTAACCCGTTTATATTAAGTAAGCCCTTAGGTTAGGGTTATTTTAAAACACTAGATAACTTTTTTCTTGAACAAGTGAGTTTTATATAAGTAAAATTGAAAGTGATATATCTAGGAAAAACAATCTAATAAGTAACTTTTTACTTTAGATGAATCATCTATGTAACTGACTCTTCAATGCAAAAATTTAACCTTGTTTTATGATCGTTTATTGTATGTACACCCGTCTGGTCAAATATTTTGTGTTTCTTTATTTTAGGATAATCATAGAAAATGAAGAAAATATGATAATTTCCACAAAAAAGTTATTGTCAATTTAATAATATCTCGTTATGTTATAAGGTAGTGGGCGAAAAGTAAAATAATTTGAAAAATGGAGCAAAATAGTGAAAAATATGATAATTTCCACAAAAAAGTTATTGTCAATTTAACAATATATTTTTGTCATTTGTATATACTTAAAAATTTAGTTAATGTCAATTAACTAATTTCCCTAAGTAATGTACATATATTTTTTTTAGTGTCAATTATATGTAATTAATAAAAATGTAATATTATTTTGAATAAGTCATAAGTCATAACTATGCAATACACGAGTCATAAATCAATTTAATTCATACTCTCAACACTAGATTACAAACTTTTAAATTACAAGCTAATAATTCAAAATTATCTAGAATTGTCTTTATGAAATTCTCAAAATATGAAAGCATTGACAATAGGCAATACAAACACGATAGTAACATGTAAAAAATATAAATTGTTATGTATGATTTCATTCACTTTTTTAATTTGTTCGATGTTAAAATTCGAAAAATTTGAAAGAAATTTATCCTAATAATAATGTGTGTGTTAATATGTCATGTAAAAATATATGTCTGGAACAATTTATTGGGTATAACTAAATAAACAAATAGTAAATATATGCATTCAAGACCCTAAAAAACAAAAGAACGACATTGAAAGATGGTAGGGGTCACTTTTTCTCTAAATAGTACATAAATAAGCCTTTAAACATTGATTTCTAATACACGCACGCGACACGACCTTCCATTCTTTAGGCAAGTTGTACATTGGTGTTCTTTGTAGATAAATAGTAGTTTTAAATTTTATTTTCCAATCTTATATGTATTTATTTATTTTATTAAATTTTAGATCATCATTGTTTGATCTATGGGTGTGGTTTCTAGCATGACTGAAATTAGTGATAATGTGAGTGTAATACTAATTCAAGTATTTTTTTTCTTTCTTCAAAGGATTCATGTTCACAATAGGAAAAAGAATAACATATATATGAGTTTCAAGATCATGGCATGCATCTTCGACGTCCATCGATTTCCCAAAATAACTAAAATTTATTTTCCAAAATAAAATCGATTCCATCATGAATCAAAGCTTAAATCACATATTTTTTTCCCATAAAATCGACATGCAAAGTTGCATTTGAAGGTATTGATGAGTTATGAGATACATTTCTATATAAGATATCATAAATCATTTACAAAATAATCAACATAATTGAGATACGCGTTTTCCTAAAGTATTTTTTTTTCCTTCAGAGAATTCATATTCACAACATGAAATAAAATACCATGTATATGAGTTTCAAGATCATGGCATGCACCTTAGATGTCCATGGGTTTTACAAAATAACTAAACTTCATTTTCCAAATTAAAATCGATTACATCATGAATCGGAGCTTTAATCACATATCTTTTCCCATAAAATTGACATGCAGAGATGAATTTGAAGGTATTGATGAGAAATCATATACATTTCTATATAAAATATTATAAATCATGTACAAAATAATCAACCAGAATTGAGATGTGTTTTCCTAAAGTATCTGATACTGATGTTTTGTGTATAATTTAAAGCAAGCTATGAATTGTTTTGTAATTAAAGTTCAAAGATGATCAATTTTGATTTTGAAGATAATGGGAACAATTAAATATGAATGTTTTGGGGGAAACATATGTGGGATGAAGAAATGAGTATCCGATTGAAATAAATCATATTGAATAATTATATTAGTAGCTATTTGGTGGACAATAAAGACAAATAGCAGCAACATAATCAAACACAAAAAATTTACAAAAATTAACTTAATGATCTTGCTAATAGGTTCTCTGGGCCTGGATAAGGAATTTAATTTAGCACAAAAGTCACAAAATAAAAAAATCACTTTAAGAGAATAATATATAAATATATGTTCCTTATATAGTAACACGGGTGCTATTAGCATTTGTTTTTTTTTGCAAATAAATAACTATTAAACCTAAAAATTACTTCAGTCTAATTGACATAAATCCTTTTATGTAACTAATCTAATTTTATAATATGTATTAAATAAATAAATTACATAAAGATTACCTATTTTAAATATAAAACAAGTCATCCTATATCTAATCGCGTACACTATGTCAATCTTGAGAAAGTGTATTCAATTGAGTTTAAAATAATTGTAATAAGATATGAAATATACGGCGTAAGGGAGAGATCGTTTACCAATGTCTTCAAGTGGCATTGCCTCTCTACTACCCCTATGAGGGAGAATCGCATATTCCAGATTTAAAATTTCATTAAATAATAACGAGAAATCAACCTACATAGGTATTAAGACAGGATCAAATTGGCAGTACTCCTTATGAAGAAAAAGTTGATTATTTGGGGGTGAAGCGCCTATGATGCATAAATATTCTTGACAGACGCATAAAGAACATTATGCAATCCTTAAATCCTTCTAGGTTACATGTCCCTTTTGGTGGGAAGGTCATGGTATCAGCTAGTGTATTAAGACAAATATTGTTGTTATTCTAAAAGAAAGCAAACAAGATATTGTATTCTCTACCGCCAATAGTTCTTACATGTGGGGACTTTTGTCATGTGCTTTGACTTATGCAAAATATGCACCTCACGAGAATATCCTCTACTTCAAACTTGGAGGATGTTAAAGCATTTTTTTAATGAATATTGAATATTGAATATCGGAGATGGCAAAGAGGGAGAACCAAGTAATGGGGAAGCCATTGTAGAAGTTCCAGATAAAACATTGGTAGACGACATTGATGACCTTGTTGTTGCTATTGTTGACAACACATATTCTGACCTTGAAGATCACCTATAGGAAGCTACTTATTTTCATGAAAGAATTATTCTTGCTCCAACTAATGATATTGTTGAGATGGTTAATGACAATGTACTATAGCAATTGTCAATTGAAAAAAAATATATACTAGAGTCCTGCAATTTCAAATGAGGAAGAGAACTTTGGAATTCATGAGATTTACTCAACATAATTCTTAAGTACTACTTCCTGTGTTCCATATTTTACGCTCATTTCTTTTTCACACGGTCTCCAAGATGTATCTTTGACCTTTGATATCTTCAATACCTTATTAATGAAATATATATAGAGTTTATATTATTAAACTAACGGTTATTTCACCAAATACCCCCGACAAATCAGCAAATTCTCAATATACCCTCAATGTTTCAACAATTTACCATAAATCCCTGACTTTTCATTTTTGTGCACATAATACCCTTTTTTAACTACTGTTAACTCACCGTTAACTTTATTTATCATTTTGCCACAATTAACTACTAACCCTAAAATCTAAACTAATCCCTAACCCTAATCTAAATACTAACCCTAAATTCTAAACCCTAATCCTTAACCCTAAGCCCAGCCCAGCCCCCTCCCCCTCCACCGTCCCTCCACCATCCCCTACCCATCTCTTGCCGCAACCCCACCCCTCCCCTCGCCGCAGCCCCAACCCTCCCCCTCCCTCCGTCGCAACTCCCACTCCCTCTCCCTCCCCTCCTTCCGTCGCAACCCCCACCCTCCCCTCCCTCTACCGCAACCCTTACCTCCCCCTCCCCTCCCTCCCCCCTGTCGCACTTGCTTTCTCTCTCCTTCGTTCGAGGTTGTTACCTCGAATTCCCAAAGAAGTTTTCTCTCTCCCCTGCTCGCCAGAGCTGTAGCGTCGCAGTCGCGTTTTTCTCTCTCTCCTTCATTGCTGCTAACACTGAATGCAGGTTTGGTTTGGTAAACGCAGGGGAGCCGGTGTTCGAAGGGAGGGGTGGAGGTTTGGTGTTCGAAGGGGAGGGTGAGGGGTGGTCGGTGTTCGAAGGGGAGGGGTGGGGGTTTGGTGTTCGAAAGGGAGGGTGAGGGGTGGTCGGCGAACGGACGCGTAGGGGGTGGGGAGGCCGGCACACGTAGCATCGGTGGGGGTGGGGGTGGGGGTGGGGGAGGGGTAGGGGCTAGGGTTGGTTGGAGGGGAGGGGGTGGGGTGGGGGCTGACAAGGGGTAGGGTTAGGGTAAGGGGGAGGGTTTAGGGTAGGATTAGTGTTAGATTAGGATTAGGTTTAATTATGATTAGGGGTTAATGCTGGTAAAATCGTAAATAAATCTAACGGTAGGTTAACGACAGTTAGGAAAAGGGTATCTGGTGCACAGTTTTCGAAACGCAAGGGTATACGGTGCATTTCTGAAATATTAAGGGTATATGGTGAATTTCTTGATTTGTCGAGGGTATTTGGTGAAATAACCGTTAAAATAAATATTGAGGCGAATCTAACAAGATCACACATTAGTATGTTTTCTTATATATTAATTAGAATATTTGGTCAACAATTGTAAAGTTTGACCCACCTAAAATGAAGTAGGCATTTTATTATGGGATGGAGGGAATATTAGATGCTCTAGATTACCGAACCATAGTATAAGATTAAAGTTAGATGCACCGATAATGCTTCTAACGAATATTGACCAACCCTGTGGTCTGTGCAATGGTACGAGATTGGTTATTAAACACATTGACAGTCACATCATTGAAGGTGTGGTCGTATCCGGGAGTATTGTGGGGGATAAAGTTTTTTATTCCACAAATGATACTCAGGACAATGGATTCAACAAGGTTTTTCTATAAAATTCCAAAGAAGGTAGTTTTGTTTGGTTGTGTTTTGCATGACGATAAATAAAAGCCAAGAACAATCTCCCTCTCATATAGGTTTAAATCTGTCTCGACCTGTTTTTAGCTCTGTATAATTTTTTGTGGAAATATCAAGATTTACAAGTAAAAAAGACTTTGAAAATATTAATTTGTGTAAAGACAAAGCAATATCAAATACCACTACTAATATAGTGTACAAGATTGTGTTTCAGAACATGTAACCATTTGCCATAATGTGATGGACGTCTTGAGTTTTTTTTTACTTTATTATAGTATATACTCCCTCCATTTCTTTTTAATCTACACACTTTCCTTTTTAGTCCATTTTTTTAATCTACGCATTATTGCTTTTTCTATTTTTGATAACATATCACATCTACTTTCTTCTATTTTTCCACCCATGTCATTCACATTTTAATATTTTAATACACTCTTTTGTTTCTCCCTCTCACTTTTCAGTTTCTCTCTTCATCTTCTCAGTTTCTCTCTCATATTTTTGAACTTCCTCCTTGATTTTCCCCAAAGTGAAGTGAGTAAATTAAAAAGAAACGAATGGAGTATAAGTTAATGTTTATGTTGGATAGACTTATATTGCACCTATGTTGATATTTCGGTTATATGCATTAGCGTATTTAAAACCTTTAATTTTTTAATTAATTTGATATATTTATTCAATGTTCAAAAACAAGGAAACATAAAATTTCCCGTGCATGATGCACGGATCCATAAACTAGATGAAATATAAATGAAAATTCTACCCAAATAAAATGAAGCAAATAGAGCAACTCAACACCAACTCATAGCTTGATAGCAACATTAACAATGGGTGTATATCTGTTGTAGCCTGACTGACCAGTTCATTGGACGGGTGAGGGAGTGAGAAAGTCTTTTAAAAATTTACAACATATTGCAAACCGGGGAATTGAAGTTATTGAACATTTGCCTTTTGATTCAACTATTCTGTGCTACTGTGCTATTATAAAAAAATTGTACCACACACCAATAAACAATCCATGTATCACTCCCTTCCTAAACCCTTGCAGATGACTTCTGCCCTTCGTGATGCTCTACGAAACCGATTTAACTCCGTTGACAATCTTAACAGATTCAATGTAGAGGTGCCCTTGTCGGAGGAATAGAAATGTACTACTAATTTCTCAAGCACAGGGGAGCAAGCAAGCAAATACTCGAAAAACTTCATCTGTGTATTAGAAGGAACCGAAAACAAAACTCTAGCATAACGGAGGTGATGCAATGTAGAGTCAGAATTGTAGTCCAGCAGACGCTCAGCTAGATTGGCGCTGCTCTGAACCTAAAAATAACAAACAAGTGTAATTGACATTCAAAACTCTAATTAGTTAAACTTTTATATAACGAGAAAAATCACAATTATAAGATTTCAAGACTGACTTTGCACATGGTAAAAGGCGCTACAAATTCTCTGTTCTACAAAATTTCACTTGTTTCTTGACATTATTTTTGACCAAAAACACGGAAAATTTTCTTCAATAGCCGAGTTAGACACTTGGACACATAATGTTCTCGAGCCTATGTAACATAGTAGATTATATATATGGCGATAGAGATCCCACTATATAAAGAGTTACTTACATAGATTACAAGCGTTTCAATGTTAGGAAAGCTCTGTACACAGCTAATGGTAGAAGAGAAATCATCCAGAAAAACCAAAGGAAGCCCTACCAACTCCAGATTTCTCAGGTTCTGAAAGGTACCAAGGTTACCTTCTTTAAAGAAAATCTGCACCCGCAACAATTCGAATCAAACAGGATAAAGAAAATCACGAATTTAAAATTTATAACAGCTATAATTCAAACATTACTCACCCTACATAAATGACTTCTTAAGCAAAGCCTTTCAAGTTTGATCGAATTTGTAAGAACTTTTAACAGACCATGTAAACTGGCCTTGTCACAGACATTAACCAATTTTGACATACCAATCGAAGCTGACACAAGATTATCACAACTTTTCAGATAAACTGACTCGAAAGCCCAATCAAGAGTCAAGTTTCTGAGGTTAGGAGCATCAATGGTAAAGTTCTTATGCTCCAATCCAATATAGTTCTTTAAAACTATGTTTTGTAGTAGAGGACAACTGCCAATTAGATTTTCGAAAGTGCTGTAATTTACTTTGACTCCGTCGAGCTCAAGGCTTATCAGCTTCGGAAAGCCCCTGAAATTAGGAGGAGGGCTGAAATAGACGCAGGAAGTAAGCTTCAACTTCTCCAAGTCAACACACGAGAAAAGACGCGAGCTCAACCAAAGAGGCATACGGTACGTACTACACAGGCTAAAGTCCCTAAGACCATTATTTCTTGAAAGATAGGATATCCACTGTGTAACATCTAGACAGGATTGTACAGGAGGAACATACAATGCGAACTTAAGAATGGGACCTTCATGTTGAAAGAGTATTTTGCTCACAATACTGTGAAGTTTATCGGTCTTGCAGATTTCCACTTTAAGGACACTTTCAAAAAATGCATGATTAAAAACAAGATAGGGGTTCGAAGTCCAAATGTCATGCCACTTGTGCGAAAGAAAACACATTCGTGCAGCATCCTTGAGAGGCAAGCATTCCAAGATTTTGTATATCACATCCCTCGGCAGATCACTGATATAATCAAGCCTACTGCTATTGAGTCTTATCATCTTGGAACTATTATCCTCCATATCTACAGCACCACCACCAACAAACAACAAAAAAAAACCTTTAAATATCATACAAATAATACAAGTTTTTTTCAAAACAAAATTCAATGTATATACAAATTCTACTTGAAAATTGTAACCCTATTACGATTATTTGAAGAAAAATCATCAACTAACAAAAAGAAGTATCATCTAAAATATAGAATTAGCAACACATAGAACATAAGATTACTGGCAAAGTCGTAATAGCTTTGATAAAATATTAAAAGAAGAATATAATTTACCTGTCTATCAATAATCCAACATTTTAGAATTTCTTTTTCTTATATAAAATTAGAAAGCATCCAAGAATAACCATCAAGAATTACCCACAAAAATAATATTTTTGTTCCGACCCATAAAGTTCAAGAAACTTAAAACACATTGAACTATGGGTGTACAGTAACTAAGTAGTTGACGTTTTCAGAAGAAGGGGCAACAAATACATACCCATAAAGGAAAAACAAATATGGAGTTAATATTAAAAAAACCTGTACTGAATAAAGTCCGAATTAATGGCGGAAACAACATCGTTTTTGATGTGGGAAGGAGCAGGATTATCACGAAAACCTTCAGCAAAATTCATTGCATTGCAATGTTGAGAAAGATGTTGAATTGGAGAAGGTGTTGGTGATAACTTTTCCTCCATTTTTAAATTTATTGGGTTTTAATGTTGTGGGTTCAGATTTCTCAAATCAAAACTTATCTATATTAGGGATGAATTACCTCTTCTTATAATCTGAAAATCATACGAGGAATATGAAGATTAAATTGAACTCAAAAACACCTTTTTTTTTTTATTTCTCTTTGGGAATTGAGGATTAGAGCTGTAAATTGTAATGGAAATTGGGAAGAGTGAAATTTTTTTTTGGAGGCTGAGAACAATAAAGGAGGAGACGAGGAGTTAAGTTTTGTAAATTGGAAGGGATAGAAAAGTAGGAGCAATTATATTCCCATATTGGGTATGTGTCAATACTATGGCATTTATATAATTTTTATGACAAAAATAATATTAAAATTATAATTTTTTTTTTCATATTTTTTTTTGGGGGCTTGTTAGTTGAAATCTTAAATCATATTTGGGTTACATCAAATCATATCAGTTCGTTATTAAATCATATTTGAGCTACATCTAATCATATCAAGTAACTGATATGAGAAAAGTTGTCCCATACCGGGTATGGGACTATACTTTCTCAGAAAAGTAGTGGGCAGCATGAAAGTAACTTAGCTTTTTTTTTTTTTTTACTTTGGACAAAACAATATACAATTGGGCCATTAAATTTTGGGGCCCTGTGTAGTTGCTCACCCTGCACAGGGTCTTAGTCGGGACTGGGAATAGATGATTGTTGATGTAGAGGGAGTAGAAATTTCCTTTGTAATCTAGTATTAGAGCGAATTCTGAAAACCGGTAAGGATATTTATAGTTTTTTTCTGTTTCTGTTTTTTATTTTACTTCTTTATCCGTTCCCCTTTGTTAAAATTCGTGAGATAATGAGGCGGGGGTATTTAAGGAAGATCGTTAAAATTAAATTGCATTCAGGCTTTAGCACGCCTTTCAACTATTAAGTATTGATTGTTTAAGAAATCAATTTTGTCAAGAAAACAAATATAAATGTTAATTAGATTTGTTGGTTAAAAAAATAATTAATTTTGTTACCCGAACGTTCCAGCATGTCGAATCAATTTCTCATTTTTGGTACTCAAGTAGATCGATCGATTTAAATTCAAATTTTTTCAAGCTGGTTGTGAAACATGTAATGAGTTTCGTTAACCCCTAATCCATATTTTTTCCACGAATCAATTCATTTGGGGAAAAGAAAATGAGGGAAATAACAGATACTAAAATCCTTTATTCTTAAATACCCCCGCCCCATCCCACGAATTTTAAACGCTCTATCATCACTATCGACATACTCTAAACGCCTAGCTTATCAATGTAATATCCACATGAATGTGAAAATACTAGTATCCAAAGTTATTAAAATCGCGATTCAAATCTTAAAATTTTACGATTTTACGATTCAAAATATGGTAGACGATTCGATTCGCGATTCTATATATTTCTGTTGATTAGCGAAAACCTCGCAAGTTTAAATCATGCTAATGATAACTAATGATAACTAAGTTGGACGTAGATATTACTACCTTTGTTGTTTTAAGTCTAGACACATTAACTTTTACACTTGTCTAAGTATACCTTTGATTATAAGGTTATTCAACTATTATAATATGAGAATGCATACATGAGAAATGAAACTGAATTTTACGTGTTATAACTCTAATAAACGAGTGATGTAACTCTAATGAAAAAGTGATGTAACTAAAAAAAATTAGAAAAATTAATTTTTGAAAAATATTTTTTTTGGGCTACAAATTTTTTCAGGGATATAACTTGGATGAACAAGCACTAATGGAAAAATGAAGAAGGGCTGCGCTGAAAAAGGCATGTAGGGCTGCGCTTTTTGACAGCAGCCCTTTCAATAGCAGCCCTTCACTTTTTAAGAAGGGCTACGCTTTTACCTAAGGAAAAATTGACAAGAATAATCCAAACTATCACCGTTTCTCTCAAAATAATCCCAACTATGGGTTATTCTAGAATAATCTAAACTATGAGGAGTACATTCTCAAAATAATCTAAACTTTTAATTATCCTATATATAGTAGACCCAAAAGGGATCATTGAAGGCAAGAAAAATAAAAGTTTGGATTATTTTGGGAAGGTACCCTAAATAGTTTGGATTATTCTAGAATAACCCAAAGTTCGGATTATTTTGAGTGGACCGGTCATAGTTAGGATTATTTCTGTCAATTTTTCCTTTACCTAAAAAGCGCAGCCCTTCCTACCAAAAAAAAATTAAAATTTTTTTTTTTTTGACATTTTTTTACATTTTCTGAATTTTAACATATTATCAAGGTGCATTGAAATATGTGAGTTTCATGATCAGACTCTTAAGGTTGAAAGATGGTTTAAATCAGAAGCAAACAACGATAAGTGAGTCAAGATCTACAAGAGAGAGATTATCTTCTGTAGATCACCAAAAAGATGAACCAGCCGAACTAAAAACTAAAACAGAACATAATTGCAGAACGAAAATGAAAAAAAAAAGGAACAAAAACTAAAACTAAAATACAGAAGAAATATGATATTATTGCATCTAAACTAAAAAGCGAAATGAAATTAAATAAACTAGAAAACAAAAAAGTATAATGAAATCAGATCTGGAACTAAAAACTGAAACCCTAATTAGAAAAATGACGAACCCATTTTCGCTAATGAAGGTAAACCTAATCGAGATCGAGCGAAGAAAATAGAGAGAAGGAAAATAAAAAAACGAACGAAAATTGAAAAACAAGGGACGAAAATGAACAAAAAAAAAATGAACGAAAATGAAAAAAAAAGAATGAAAATGAACAGAAAGGAACGAAAATAAGAAAAGCAAGAACGAAAATGAACAAAAATAAAAAAAACGAACAGAAATACAAAAGAGAAAAATTATAAATCTGAAATTACATTAATTAATCAAAACAAACATCAACAAATTATAGATCTGAAAAACGACGGTGTGGGTGTTGTTGTTGGTGCGGGTGTTGGCGGCGTTGGCGGCGTTGGCGGTGTTGGCGGTGTTGGCGGTGGTGACTTCTTCGGTGTTGGCGGTGGCTCCGATCCTTGAGAATTCGCTTGGACGCCATTGTTGAAGAATTCGCTTCATTTTAGCTAAAAAATGCAGAAAATGAAGGTTTAGAAGAAGAAGAGTTGAATGAGGGTTGAAGAATATAGGATCTGATATTTGTTTTTGTGGAGAAGAGAGAGAATTTAATGAGGGAGAAGAAGGGCGTGAGAATAGAGGAAAAATAGAGGAGAGAGAATAGAGGAAGGAAGGTTGTGAGAATAGAGGAAGGAAGGGCGTAATGTAAATTTGTAAAACGATTCATGCATGTACATTTTAATTTTATTTTTTTAAAAAAACACCATATAGGGCTGCGTTTTTTTTTTACAAGCGCTTGTCAAAAAAACGCAGCCTTTCTAACAGTCAGAAGGGCTGCGTTTTTTAAACAAGCACAGCCCTTCACCTAGTAGGGCTGCGCTTTTAAAAAAAACGCAGCCCTTCTGACTGTTAGAAGGGCTGCGTTTTTTTGACAAGCGCAGCCCTTATGAGTGAAGGGATGCGCTTTTCTTCAAAAACATAGCCCTTCTGTTACGTTGGGCTGTGCTTTTTTAAAAAACGCAACCCTACAATAAAGAAGGGCTGCGTTTTGAAGAAAGCGCAGCCCTTCTTGCGCAACCCTTCTTTTTTTTTTCCCCTAGTGAAGTGTCGTAACTCTAATCCAATAGCGTGATTTAGATTCATTCCCATTTCTCATATAAATTGGCATTCTCATGTGATCCTGTCCCTATAAAGAAGTTAGTTAATCTTTTCGTATAAATTACAATCATCCGTTAAACTGAAGTATGTGAACAATGCAAATGTACGAAATGTGTAAATTAGAAGAGAATGCAGTAAAAAGAATTTTGAGTCGATATTACTAATATTTTTGCAAAAACATATGTTTGCAAAAGTGAACAAACAGAAGAGGTTAAGAGGAAGAAGAACTGACTATAATGTTGTGAGTAACAAGTGAGAGATACTAGAGAGAGAAGCTCCACAAAAAAGATGCCCCCATCCTCACCAGCCCTCACGACTACAGAGTTACCCAGCCTGCATTCCTCTGCCGTGCCTGTCCAGGTTAGTTCCGACCAGAATGCGAAGAGTCAAGTGCCTCCGGATCCCTCGACCTTCCCCCACTAGGTATGTTTTGGCAAAGTGGGGAGTCTTTTGCTAGAAATATCGCGAAGGTGGTAGCGCCTTCGAAAGTCTAGGGGAAAAACCTGGCCGTTATTAAGGTGAAGTTTTGTATGGCTTTTGCGATGACACCTCCGGTGGAGGAGGGTGCGAGTTAGGGCAACAACGTTTTCATTTCATTCTCGGAAGACAACTACCACAAACTAAGCCACCCTTGGGCTTCGTCCATTATCGACAAGGTTGTGGGTAGGTCATTTGCAAAGGAGTTCATAAAGGAGTTTCTTAAGAAAACGCGAAAAATAAACATCAAAGTGGACCTAATTGTATCGAGAAAGGAATTTTGTGTAGTTCCATGTGAGTCGGAGGAGGAGAGGGCAAGGATTCTAGCCAATGGCCCATGGTTCATCCGAGGGATTCATTTATGGGTGCAATGTTGGGAACCTAAATTCTGACCGTCCAAAGCAATATGTTCCAAGGGAGTGTTATGGGTCAACTTACCTAAGTTACCCTTGTAATACCTCCCCATAGCTGCTCTATTCCACGCTTTGATGTCCCTTGATCCCTAGACCCCATGCATTCTTACATAGACACACTTTTAACATGCCACATACCCTCTTTAATTACTAAAAGCATGCCTTTGTCCATAGGTAAGCTATATAAACCAATTCAATTTCATGTAACACTTTATTGGCAAAATAAAAATTTATGACAAATATGTATGAATACTTAGTAAAACTGAGTTAATAAGAGCTAACCTCCCCTGATAGGAGAGGTGTCTACTGCTCCAACACCTGACATTGGCATTCATCTTTTCAACTAGTTTTATACAATCCTTCACAGTCATTTTCTTGTAGCTTATTAGAACCCCAAGGTAATTTACCTCTTTTAAAACCCGAAACATCAAGGATTTTGTGTATCATATCATTCTTCATGCTAGAAGCATAAACTTCAGTCTTTTTCTCATTCACTTATAAAACATAAGCCTAAGAAAAGTGCTTAAAATCTTGAAGAATCAAGTAAACTTATCTAAATTCTCCCTTGCTACACAATATAATATCATATGCAAAACATAAATGATTCAGCTGCACACCAAAACATCTTGGGTGATACTTGAACTCCTCATTTTTTTCCCACCATCAACATAGTTCCAAACATATATTCCATACAAATCACAAAGAGCAAAGGTGACATTAATTGGGTTACCTTGCCTTAAATCTTTTTTTTTCCTATAAAATAACCACAACTTTTGCCATTAATCAGCAATGTGAACATTGGGGGTCTAACACACTCCATAATCAGGGACACAAACCTCTCAAGGAATTTCAAAGCTTGCATCATATCTTCTAGAAAATTCCAATCTATGGCATCATATGTTATCTTCATATCCATCTTTATTATACAACCTAAGCTTGCATTCTTTTTCCCATAACCTCTAACCATATCTTGACAAATCAAGACATTGTGTGCAATGAATCGCCCCTAAATGAAGGCTCTTTGATTTTTAGCTATAATTTCAGGGAGCACATTTCTCATTGTTGCATAGATTACCTTGGTTATGCATTTATAAATCACATTGCAATAGGCAATGGGTCTAAATTTTGAGACATTAACAAGGCATTTTACTTTAAAGATCAAAGTAATTAATCTATTATTGAGTTCCTTTAGTAATTTTCTTGAAGGGAAAAACTCCTATACTGCACGTATGATTTCAGTCCCCACTAGATACCATACTTCCTTGTAGAAAAAAGTCCCAAAGCCATAAGGGCCTAGAGACTTATCTCCATGGATTGAAAAAAGGGATTGCTGGATATATGCATCACTGACAAGCATAATTAACATTTCTTGCTAGCATTCATTAAGAACCGGTCCCAAGAAATGACTTCATCACTCAGATTTCTTCTTATCTCCCTTGCTGTGCCTAAAAGCTTTTTATAATATTGAACAAAAGCATCCTCAATTTCACAACTCACTCTTTAGTTTCCTTGTATATCATTAATATCATATACAATATTATGAATTTGTCTTTGCTTGATGGCACGATGAAACATTAAAGAATTTTCATCCCCATTTGTCATCCAAGCAAATCTGGCTTTTTGTTGCAGAAAAGAAATGTAGAGACTTCTGATAATCTAAGAGCACGGAACACGCTCTTGCATCAGCCACCTGAATTTTACTAAACCCTTTATTGTTCAATCTCTTAAGTTCCTACATGACATTTCCAATTTCTGATAACATAATACATGGCACTTCCCCTTACATTTATATCCGGGACTCTTTCACGCTCTTCCTTGAAACTCAAGGGTTGTACTCCACGTTCTATAGTACTTAAATGGACTTCTCCCTCTATCAATCATATTATGAACTTTTAGCAGCATAGGATTATAGTCAAATATACCCTTAAGCATGAACCATGCCTCAAAAGAAGGAAAAACCTCCAGCCATTTTATCATTGCATTATCACGTGATCTAGCTTGCTGGAAAGTCTAGAGTCTTCAGCTGCTTATTGTTCCAGGTGTAATGACACCATGTGGATCTTATATCATCAAGCCCACATTTAGCAACACAACATCTGAAAGCAACATTTCAGAGTCCTTAATAGGTGCTCCTAGCCTTTCCTCTCTGTTGAAAACACAGTTAAAAGCACCTAAACTTACCTAAGGCTTATCAATCCTCGAAGAAACCTCTTCAGTATCTCTCCTTAACTCCTCTCTTTGCTTTCCATCATTAAATGCATACAAAAAAGTACAATAAAATTCTTTTTGCTACTTACTGCCTGAATGTGACAATGGATCATCTGAGCTGACATAGCAACCATATCTACTTGGAAAGAGACAACATTATGTGCCAAAATAACCCTTCTACCAGACTGAAAGAATGAATTTGCACAAAAAATCATCCACTGAACAGGTATTGATACATCCTACCTATCTTACTTGCTTTAACTGTAGTCTCAATGAGACTAATCAACCCTAGGGGCCTAATGCTAAGAATCTTCTTAACATCCTTTTGTTTCCGAGCACTAGTAATACCCCTAACAATCTAACACAAAGTGCTATGTATGGTCTCCAGAAGACTTCCCTCCTTCTTCATTCATTCCCACAGTTTCACACATCACCTATCCCACTCTTATTTCTTCTGATGCAAGCTTATCAAGTAACTCAAATGAATTTGTAAGAACATTTGGTGCCACAGGTGAGCTAGTTCTCTTCCCCAACTACTTTACCTTGTTGAATTCGTGCACATTATTGATAGCTAGTTCTTGAACTTTATTTGTCGCTTGCTTTTCCTAAACCTTGATCTCCTTGGGCTTCCACACTTTCTGAACTTGCTTCCCACCATCCTTCCTACTATTATTCTAACACGCCTAATTAGCATTACCTAATGATTTACAAATAGAGCAGATAGTAGGCTTCCATTCATAGGATATGTCAAAGCCAGATTCAACTCCTTTCTCATTGATAAAAGAAAATTGATCAAGGAATTCCTGATCAACCTTTATTACTTCAATAATAACTCTAGCATATTGGAGCTTGTCTCTCTTTTCAGTTGCTTAATTTGTCAACATGCAAGAATTTACCAATTGGTTCTTCCAATTTCATCATATAACATTCATTCCAGTACTTAAAATCAATTCGCAATTGAATCCAAGTAGGAAACACTCTAAAATCCTCCTTTTTATATTCATGTCCTGATCCCAAGCTTTTATGATCAATGGCTTATTGTCAAAGAAATTCAAGTTTCTCGCTAAAACTTGATCTCTTCGCTACATTGTCATGAATCAAACATAGACTACTCCCTTCTTCAACATCGCCACCTTATCCACCCACTTGTTTCTCCAAATTCCTCTTATGTAACCCTCCATTACAATTGGAGGAGTATTGGGACCAATAGCATAACAAATCAGAGATGATCGAATTCCAAAAACAACCTCATATTGCACATCTTCAACATCAATTTTAATCACATTGCAATTCATATTCACATTCAGAATACTAATTTCATCATCAACATGCTCATTATTAGATTGATTAGGTTGAGAATTTAACTCCTTATTCGAGAACTAAAGGATTGGAACAGGATCAATCGAACGTACACTTCGATTAGTCCAACTAATCTTCTGAACATTCGGATTCACCACCTTATCAGCACTAGAGTGGATCGAAGAAAGCCATTAAGAGAATAGTCTATGAGTTTGTTGACTTTGTTGCAGCTCCCTGAGGTCCTCCTTTTCAGATCGAATCACATGTTCTATCAGCATTGCAGCAACACCAAGTAGTTCATCCATTGATTGCGTCTTTTTCGCCTTAGAATCTGAATATGGAACCATAGTTTTACCATTGAATTTTCGTCCTTTCGAGTTTCTTGCTGTGGCAATGGTGATTTACATTGAGAGAACTCTAGAGAGAGTAATTCAATCCAATCCACCTGACCATCCCTTGTGAATTTATGATACACCAGGACAATCATTACTTTCACGGTTAATACTAAAATCATTAGCCCTTCACATTTTTTTCGTTCTTCTTCAATTAGATTTTGCCTTCGTAAGAACAGATTTTAAAAGCGGAATAATCTCATATTAAACACACAACCATCAATACAACAAAATTCAATTTCTCAATGACAATCGTCTGTTGCAATTTACATGTAGCTCTAAGGTAATTCATCACTCTCTCTCCATCAAATCCGCCGCTACAACAACCACTGCGTCGCCGGTGAAGCTTACCAAAAACCACACTGTTGATTCAATGAAGGTCAGACATATCATTAATAGTCATCGTTTAACTTACTGCTCTGTTATTCCTAGTGGCGAGTCTTGACCGGTGACGCGACATCCATTGTTGTTGCTATAGGCTTTTGCTATTTCTTATTTTAATAAATTAACAATAATTGTTAGTTAACAATTGCTAAACGCATAATTTCCTTAGCTGTAAGTTATGTGCAACAATTGATGAGGGCGAAAGAGGTTGAGAGAAAGAGTATATATTATTTCGAAATTGGGGGAACGAGAGAAATAAACCAACGTATGCAATGCTCCAGCTTGGCATTTGTCTTTTAGCACGAAATGATGAAAATACTCTTGTTTTGGCCTTTCACAACAAGACGCCTATACAAAAGTCTTTCTATAATGTACTCCTACTGTGCATTAAAGTAATAGTAACAATTGCAAATTGGTGACTGATGTGATGTAGAGTTTAGGCTTTGTTTGGCAACATATTTAATTCATCATAAATGATTTGTTGCTAAAACTTTAAGTCACCTAAAACCAATACTCATGTTTGGAGTAAGAGTTTAAATAAAATTTAATCTGAAAAATTAAAATTGAGTTGCTATCAAATATACCATCTCAATTTAAGGTGCTGAACTTGTTTCCCACCATCCTTCCTACTATTCTTCCTACACACCTCATTAGCATGACCTAATGATTTACAGGTAGAGCAGATAGTAGGCTTCCATTCATAGGATATGTTAAAGCGACATTCAAGTCCTTTCTCATTGATAAAAGAAAATTAATCAAGGAATTCCTAATCAACCTTTACTTCAATAATAACTCTAGCATATTGGAGCTTGTCTCTCTTTTCAGTGGCTTAATTCGCCAACATGCAAGAATTTACCAATTGGTTCTTCCAATTTCATCATACAACATTCATTCCAGTACTTAAAATCAATTCACAATTGAATCCAAGTAGGCAACACTCCAAATTCCTCCTTTGTTATATCCATGTTCTGATCCCAAGCTTTTATGATCAATGGTTTATTGTCAAAGAAATTCATGTTTCCCGCTAAAACTTCATCTCTTCGCTGCATTGTCATGAATCAAACATAGACTACTCCCTTCTTCAACATGGCCACCTTATCCACCCACTTGTTTCTCCAAATTCCTCTTATGTAACCCTCCATTACAATTGGAGGAGTTTTGGAACCAATAGCATAACAAATCAGAGATGATCGAATTCCAAAAACCAACCTCATATTGCACATCTTCAACATCAATTTTAATCACATTGCAATTCATATTCACATTCAGAATACTAATTTCATCATCAACATGCTCATTATCAGATTGATTAGGTTGAGAATTCAACTCATTATTCGAGAACTAAAGGATTGGAACAGGATCAATCGAACGTACACTTCGATCAGTCCAACTAATCTTCTGAACATTCGGATTCACCACCTTATCAACACTAGAGTGGATCGAAGAAAGCCATTAAGAGAATAGTCTATGAGTTGTTAACTTTGTTGCAGCTCCCTGAGGTCCTCCTCTTCAGATTGAATCACATGTTCAATCAGCATTGCAGCAACACCAAGTAGTTCATCCATTGATTACGTCTTTTTCGCCTTAGAATATGAAGATGGAACCTTAGTTTTACTATTCAATTTTTGTCCTTTCGAGTTTATTGTTGTGGCAACGATGATTCACATCGAGAGAGAACTCTAGGGAGAGAAATTCAATCCAATCCACCTGACCATCCCTTGTGAATTTATGATACAGCAGGACAATCATTACTTTCACGGTTAATACTACACTCATGAGCCCTTCACTTTTTTCCTTCTTATTCAATTAGATTTTGCCTTCGTAAGAATAAATTTAAAAGCGGAATAATCTCAAATTAAACACACAACCATCAATACAACAAAATTCAGTTTCTCAATGATAAGTGTCTCATACGATTTACATGTAGCTCTAAGGTAATTCATCACTCTCTCTTCATCAAATCTGCCGCTGCAACAACCACTGCGTCGCCGGTGAAGCTTACCAAAAACCACACTGTTGATTTAGTGAAGGTCAGACAGATCATTAATAGTCGTCGTTGAACTTACTGCTCTATCGAGTCTTGGTCGGTGACGCGACATCCATTGTTGTTCCTATAGGCTTTTGATATTTTTTATTTTAATAAATTAACAAAAATTGTTAGTTAACAATTGCTAAACGCATAATTTCCTTAGCAGTAAGTTATATGCAAGAATTGATGAGGACGAAAGAGGTTGAGATAGAGAGTATATATTTCGAAATTGGGGGAAGGAGAGAAACAAACCCACGTATGTAATGCTCCAGCTTGGCATTTGTCTTTTAGCACGAAATGATGACAATACTCTTGTTTTGGCCTCTGACAATAAGACGCCTATACAAAACTGTTTCTATAATGTACTCCTACTATGCATTAAAGTAATAGTAACAATTGCAAATTGGTGACTCACGTGATGTCGAGTTTAGGTTTTGTTTAGCAACACATTTAATTCATCTTAAATGAGTAGTTGTTAAACTTTAAGTCATCTAAAACCAATACTCGTGTTTGGAGTAGGAGTTTAAATAAGATTTAAGCTGAAAAATTGAAATTGAGTTGCTATCAAATATAGCATCTCAATTTAAGGTGCTAAAAATTTCAGCTACCTTATCAGCAACTCCTTTCAGCTATCTTATTAATTTTAGCTCTATTTCGGATTATTAAAGCTTTATTTTTCTCTCTCCTTACATGTCACTTTGTTCTTTTCGACCTTTTCTCTTATCTTACGCAAGGGATTTGCGAATTGAGGAGTTATCTAGGCGATTTCCCCTATTTCAATGAGTTTTTTTTAAAAATGTTTTCTCATAAAATTTCAATTTTTTTTCTAAATAATGGGAGATTCGTACCATCCACGACCGCACATGGGTTTACTCCAGAAGGAAATATTGATCATAAGCTGCGTAGGGTTCAAGAAAGGTCCGAATTGGCATGTATTTGACTATTCATTAACCTTAACTAATTTTTTTTTTCAACAAAGAAAACCTTAACTAAAGTTGATCCATACTGAGATGGCATAAAAATTTATATTTTTATCTAAATATATAACTCCGACCGTCATAATAATGATCAACATATTTTAATGTCCAAGCACAAATTAAACACGCAAGTACATTATACATACCCCAAGTTGTCCATCACATTATCACCCTATATACCCAAATTATTTAAAGTCAAACCCATTATTCAAACACTTTGTGATACGACGACATGACTGATTATTTGAAAACAAAGGAGTTATACTTTCAATTGTTCTTGCAATGTGTTTTGATTGGCTTCCTATGTAATACTACCGTTGGTGGACAATCAAAGGAATTTGGAGCTATTTACCAGTTTGGAGACTCGGTCTCCGACACCGGCAACATAATTCGAATTGCTGGACCAAACACAGCTTCTGCAAATCTACCTTATGGCCAGACCTTTGGCCGCCCCACCGGCCGAAGCTCTGATGGCCTGCTCATGATTGACTATTTTGGTATTAGTCCTTTACACCCTATTCTATATCTTTATTGATTTAATTCAGTCATAAAAGACATTTAACTAACATCTTTTGAAATTTGTATTGGAATATTAGCTATGCACTTTCACCTGCCACTCTTAAACCCATTCCTTGCCAACGGAAGCGACTTCGGCCATGGAGCCAATTTCGCAGTGGCTGGCGGCACCGCACAAGATTTTGCCACTTTGGCTGCACAAAATATTACATATCGGTTAGCCAATAACGCCTCTTTGGCTTCTCAACTTGGCTGGTTCAATTATCACGTCACCTCCATTTGCTACAGTCCAGCAGGTACTTAGCTTGTACTAGTAGTAGAACTTGTTCTTTCATATATTACTCTCTTACCAAAGCCTACCATGATAATTTAAGTACTGGATTATCAAAATTCTTTTTAGCTTAACAACGCTATATATTAAATCACGTCGATTATGTAGTGTTGTGAGGTCAGATGTTACCAATGGAACAAGATTGCCATTTGATTGTATATGTCAAACAACATAGTCTATTAATTGTATAATCTGTGTTTCGTTAGTATACCCATTTTTCCCCGTCAAAAAAATACAGTAATATGTTATGCCCATAGCCCAATTTCAGATATGGGTTGTCATGATATGTTACACGTTTCCTTTTTTTTTTTTTTGGAATGGGTCAACAAATTTATAAAGTTATTTTCTCCCTCAAATTGTTATTCCATGTGGGACAAATTCTCCCAAGTGATTTACCTATATCTATATGTAACTTAGTCAAAGCGTCTAGGCCGAGACAAGTTTTAGTTTCTGACATTTCTATCTGTTTTGGACACTTTTATATTAATTTAGACTATATATATTTATCCAGTTCAAGCTATATATTTACCGTTTATCTATATTTTTTCTTAAGTTAATTTGTTTATTATTATTATTATTTATCAGTTTATTTGTTTATTTGTTTATTATTATTATTTATCAGTATATTTTTTCCATTAGACTTACATATACATATCATTTTTCGGGATTAGCACTTGGGAATGTTGTATTAGATGGTAATGAAAATTTATATAGGAAAGCCCATATGATGAAGTTTCATTACCATGGTTATTGACATGAGAAATTTTTTACAAATTTACACTATATTATATTGCCATTACCACCATTTATTACCACTAACCAAAAGGGCTGTCTAAGGGGTTCTAAAAGAAGTAACAAACATAAAATGTTCTTGTACACTAATCCACTAATCTGTGAACTACATCTTTGCAGAGTGCAAAGAAAAACTTCGAAAAGCACTTGTAATAGTGGGAATAATAGGAGGCAATGACTATAATCTAGCTCTCACTCAGGGGAAAACCTTGGAAGAAGTCTATCAGCTTGTTCCCAACGTTGTAAACACCATTCTTCATGCTGTTGAAGTGAGTTACACTCCATCTCAAATTATATAATGTTCTTCCTTACCATCAACACTAACCTAACAGTTCTTGAAGCAGTTTGAGATCGATTATGTCAAAACTCAAATTGACCTTGGCTTGTTTGTTAATAAGCCGAATTTGAGCTTAAACTAATAGTTCGAATACTTAACAAGGCAAGATCAGATCACTCAATTATGTTTCGCTAGCCGTGCTGTACAAAGTGCAATTATACTCAGCGATAGTCAGATTGACATTCGTTATTAACTTATTATCTACTTAATGTAATAGTTACATTTCATACACCTGGAATTGTATTGACTGTTGACACTACGACTCCGTTTGGTAGGGCGTAAAACGTTTTTCCGGAAAACTGTTTTCCTCTATTTTCAGTTTTACATTGTTTGGTTGGCAAAAGAGTGTAAAACCATTTTCGTTTTGGGTAAAATTACTCTCACAATGATGGAAAACCATTTTCCTTTCAAAATGAAGGGAAAACTATTTTCCTTATCTCTCTTGTACACTCCTCTCACTACCTTTTTACTTTCCCTTTCATTTTCCTTTCATTTCATCATTTTTCTTACATCGAACCAAACAACGGAAAACTAATTTTGGAATTGCGTTTTCCATTGTAAATTGTTTTCCATGAAAATCATTTTACATTGAAAGTGTTTTACGCCCTACCAAACGGAGTGTACGTGTACACTATGTAATCTCATTAATAATAGTTTCTACCCTAATTATATTGCAGGAAGTTATTCAGCTTGGGGCTGTTAATGTTGTGGTACCAGGTTCCCATCCGAGAGGTTGCATGCCTTCTTACCTTGTTCGATTTGAAACTAATGATTCCTCAAAGTATGATGACCTTCGTTGCTTGAAAGAATTTAATGCTTTCTCAAGGTTCCACAATCACAAGTTAAAACGCGGCATCAAAAAGTTAAAACTCGAATATCCTGGTGTTGCCATTGCTTATGGAGACTACTACTCCGCCATGACATGGGTGCTTCGCCATGCTGCTTCATTAGGTTATGAACTTCATTTTCTTCACTTTTGGTGTATCTGAGAAATAAAATCAGATATATAAGCTTGTGCAAACAGAAGGATCACATATTGGCTCAAAGGTTGCATATAAAAAACTTAAACTAGATATATTAAGTAATATTTAAGTATTAACATATTTGATTGTACCGAAGCATGATTTTGTCATTAATTTCTAAGGTAATGGCATTTTATAGGTAACACATTCAATGCATATTGTTAACTTGTGGGAGTCTTGGTGTTTCAGTTTGTTCAGATCCTACTAATACATTCAATGCATATTGTTAACATATTTGATTGTACAGGGTTCGACGAAGATGAGCTATATACAACATGTTGTGGAACAGGCAATAATAATTACAACTATGATCCAAGCCGACCTTGTGGGAGTCTTGGTGTTTCAGTTTGTTCAGATCCTAATAAGCGAGTGAACTGGGATGGAAGACATCTGACTCAGCAAGCATACAAGTATATGGCAAGTTGGCTATTGACACAATTCTTACCTGCACTCCAAGAAGTCGATGCTTAGTATTTCGTAATGGACTCATGCATGGGTTAATTTTACAAGTTTCTAACTGTTCTTTTTTTTTTTTTTTTTTTAATGGAAGTCATTGTACCATAAATAAATTCCTCTTGTTTTAGTAACTTCATGCTTATTTCAAGCCATGGCACAAGATTGCGGCATTTCAATGTCTTATTGAAGGGCCAAGTGTGAAATTTGGCAGCCTTAATTCATAATCTGGGTGTTTAAATTGCTCAATGAGATTAAGTGATCTCCTTTTGTGAATGGATCCTCATTTGAAAAAATATTGGTAAAGGATGTGATCTTCTTACCTCGAATAGTACTTGGGTCCTGGGAAATAATGGTGATTCCACTTTCTTTTGGAAGGATTGGCTAGGAATAGGAGTCCTCAGATTCATATGACTTCCCATGCTTATGAGACAATTATTAATTCAGATCATAAAAGTCTTGACTTCTCTTAGATGTGGAAAGTACCCATCCGCAGCTCCTAGGTTCAGTTTCTTCTTTTGACTATACCTCACATGATAAATTGCCCCATAGAAATATGTTGTGTATGTGGAATATAGATTGTCCCTAACAGGGGCGGATTTACGTTTTAGGATGGGGGTCAAATGACCCCACTTAGATTTTAGGAAAAATTATATAGTGAACTAAATTTGGGGAAAAAAAAAAGATGAAACATGAGTGGAAGGGATTCTGCATAATTTCCTTTGCTTTGTTATCTAGTAGTTGACTAGTTCAATAAAACTACTTTCCCATGTGCAGCTTTTTTATCTGTTTCTAGCGGAAAAACAGGTAAGCTAGTTACCAATCTCCCTCTCCTACTTGGAAACAGTAATATAAAAAAATCAAATTCAGTAATAAAATCAGTTTGCTTCAATTTTTACAGTACTATAAGCCTACCCTCTTTTCCACCGGAAAAAGAATTCATCTGTCACATCACATAGCCGTCACAACATCACACTAGCAAATTACCATCATATAATATATATGTGTTTTTTGACAAAATTTTACTGGGCAAGCCGGGAAGTCAGATATTTGGAGAGCAATTATCCCAGTTTCCAACAATTTCAATATTCGGCTAATTCGACATGATAAAAGGTGAAAAAACACTGTTTATTTTTTAAAAGATTATTTTTTCTTCTACAAATCTAAATCAATGATGAATTATATGCTCTATCATTCTATACATTAAGTTATTATGCTATAGTTTCAATTCACAATTTAGATCCTTTTTTTATGTGGTGAGTTAGTGAGTATTTAATGTTTAGAGTAATTGAATATAGTCAACATTTGAAATCCTAAATTATCTATTCAAATTTAGATTTTTTTTAATTGTATACAATTATTGTTAATGTAGATGTCAAAACGTCCCCGAAATACGTTACTTAATTATTTTAAATCAAACAACTCAACTGAAGAAGAAACAAATCAAGATGTAGAGATAGAAAGTGAAGATGGGGATGATGCAAGTAGATTACCGCAAATATCTAAACAACCCTCTAACTATAAGCGTGTTGATTTGAGAAACCTCCCTACTGATCCAGGCTTAAGGAACAAAATTACTGATTACCATATAAATGATCAGATTAAGACAAGGAAATATTATGTTTTAAAAGAACCTTTTCAACCTCGTAAACATGATTTTCCTCAAAGAATCATAGGGGGATCGAAACGTCGTTTTAATCCAGATTGGTATGATACTTATGGTGATTGGCCGGAGTACAATATTGTGAAAGACGCAGCTTATTGTCGATATTGCCATTTGTTTAAGTCTAATGATTCTCAAAAAGGAGGAGGTGATGTTTTTGTTACTGTTGGGTGGTCATCTTGGAATAAAAAAGAAAGATTGGATATCCATGTGGGTGAATGTGGTAGTTCTCATAATCAAGCATAAACTATGTTTGAAACTTTAAAGAACGAAGTAAAAACTGTCAAGGACATGTTCAATGTTTTTAGTGATAAGGAGAAGGAGGATTATCGCAATCGCTTAGAAGCTACAGTCAAATGTATAAAATGGCTTTTGCGAATGGGTTTAGCCTTTAGAGGGCATAATGAGTCGACAGATTCAAAATATCGGGGTAATTTCGTTGAACTTTGGAAATTTCTAGCAAATAATAATGAAGATATTGATAAAGTTGTTCTTGAAAATGCTCCAAAAAATTTGCAATTAGTCTCCCATGAGATTCAAAAAGATATTGTTCATGCTTGTTCTCGATTGACAGTGAAGGCCATTATGGAAGACCTTGGAGATGACATTTTTGGTATCTTAGTTGATAAATCACGTGATGTTTCAATTAAGGATCAAATGGCTATAGTATTGCGTTATGTTGATCACAAGGGTATCGTGACAGAGAGATTTTAGGTATTATACATGTACCCGATACCACAGCTTTGACACTGAAGGCAGCCATTGATTCTATACATTAAGATTCATTTTTGCTCTTCCAAACCCAGTAGACAACTACAACAATCCTAGCACCCCAAACTGCTCTCTAGAATTTTGACTTTGTACTACCATTTGTCCAACGAATCAATCTTTCCAAGTCATTCACATTTATATGCATTTGCATCCAAACTTTAAGCTCATGCGGCGGCTGCATGCCTTACACTGAAAGAATAAATGTTGATGATTTCCCACCTCTTAACCACAAATTAAGCAAGTATTTGAATCACAAACACTAATACTTGTTAATCTATCGGCTGTTGGAGTCTTCCTTGCACAGAGAGCCAACAAATGAATTTATGCTTTAGCATGTTGAGCCTATTCCACATAACTCTATCCCAAAACACCACAACCTTCTCATCGTCCATACATTCATAGACCTTCTTAATAGAATAAGAATCCATGCTACTCAATTCCTGCTCAGAATAAATATGCTTAAGCTCCACTTTAACCTCAAAAATCTTTTTACAGTATTAGTTGGCACCACTATTGAGAGTATAATCCCATCAATCCCAATCCTTCAAATACATAGCATATACCCATTTAATCCATATATTATCCTACTTCTTGGCTAGTACCCAAACATACTTCCCCAAAAAAGCCACATTCTAGAGAATAGTATCTCTAAAACCAAGTCCGTCGTGAGATTTACTCCAGCACAGATTTTCCCAAGTACCTCTTCCCGGCTTAGAACAATAACTTTGCCCACTCCATATAAAGCTTCTACAAATTTTCTCTATTTCATTTAAAACCTTCTTAGGAAGTATATAAACCTGATGCCATTACATATTCACAACTGTACTCTTGTTGTGTATGACAAATTCCTAGAATTCCAAACTTTAATTCTTGCAACCATTTTATCCACAAGATTATCACATTGCATAGCATTAATCATTTTTCAGCAAATTAGAACACCTAAGGATAATGCCTCACTCCAATGCAAATGGTGTTGAAATGATTCATAATTGTTGACTTGGAATGATTACATGGATCATTTAGAGGTCTAGATCTGATGTAAATGGCCCATAATTTGCGTCCCACATTTACCACATCTGACAAGAATGACCAGTGCTTGTTTGTTAAATTCGCATTGCATCAGATATGGTAAATGTTCGACACAAATGGTTAGTGTTGTACGTGTTTTTTTCTTTTTTGAACCCAAAGCTTATTATTTTCCAACATATAACACATGAATTCAAATCTTGAATATAAAAAGAAACCAACAATATATGATTAAGTTTGACTGAAAACTTTGGCATAACTTCCATTGTATTATGGACAATCCAAGAAATCACTAGGAATAACTAGTAATATAAAGAACATGTTCAATACATCCAAATTGCCATTTAACCAGCATCTAGAACAAGATTCAACAACAACCAAGCTTACTATTGGATAATATTATATATAAAGAGACAATATTATATTATAAAGGGTAGAATGGTACTTTACTAGTCATAGGTCTATATTGTAAATATTATATATATTGAATGCCAGGTTAACCTACAAAAGATTAACACAATTATTCTTCACACTTGTACATGGTATCACAACCTAGGGTTTTCTAAATAATTTTTTTCCCTTCTCAATTTTTTTTTCTTTCCTGTGATGGACTTCACGGCTCATGCTTCCGCCGCTAGCGTTGTCCCTACGCCGCCCCAGCCGTCGCTGACCACCGGCGGGCCCCTGTTGTTGCCGATCACCGGCGCCGTCCCCTACTCGCCGGCCCGTGACAACCTCTTCTCGCAGCCCTTATTCGCTGCCCCACAGCCTTTCGCTGCCTCCTACCCGCAACCATACACGGTTGCTGCTGGCTTCCCCAACCTAGCTCCAGGTGCCTCGTCGTCGGTTATCCACGGCCATTCCACTCCGTCGTCGTCACCGAACACTCCACGGTACCCACCTGGATTTGCGCCAACCACTGCCGCCTCTCAGCTCTCGGCCATGCCCATGTTCGGTGCCTCTAATTCGGCCTCTCTCTTTGCCCTTCCACAAATCTCTGCCCCTCACCTCAGTAATCTGGTAACTATTACTCTCTCTTCTCCTGAGGATTATTTGTTATGGAAAACACAGATTACATGTTTGCTTCTATCCCATCAATTACTTGGTATGGTTGAAGGCACGATTTCTATTCCTCCTGCTACTATTATAGATGAACATGGTGTTTTTATCCCTAATAATCAATTCTATGAATATTTACGTGTGGAACAACAAATTAAATCATGGATTTTTGCCACCTTGTCTAGAGATGTTTTTGTGGATGTGCATGATTTATCTACTTCTGTGGAAATTTGGACGCGTTTACAAACTAGATTTATGCATGCTAGTATGGCTAGATCAATGGAATCAAAGGGACGTTTAACTCGTATTAAAAAGACTGCTTCCCAGACTATGGATGTTTATTTACGTGATATTAAGGTGATTGATGATTCCCTTGCTGCCATTCAGTGTCCTGTGTCGAACCAGGATTTAGTACAGTATACTCTTTTTGGTCTGGATCGTGATTCTGAGTATGATCACATTGTCACCACTTTGCTGCATTATACGTTCCCTATCAGTTTTGATGATTTGCGTTCTAAGTTGCTTTTTCATGAACAAAGTTTATTGAACGCTAAGGATGCATCTGATTCCTTATCTCATCATGCCTTACTTGCTGTAAAAATACTGGTACTGGATCAAGTTCCTCCTCCCAGTCTAGTTCTGGAAGGAGAAATCGGGGAAGGAATAACAGAAACAAAGGTGGTAATAATTATCGTGGGGGTAACAACAATCAGAATGGTCGTGGCAATAATGGTGGAAATGGGGGAATTAATAATTCTCGTGGCTCTGGAAATAACAATGGTAATCGGGGACGCTCAAATGGTATGAGTACATATCCTAACTTGTCATCCTATAGTATGCCTTGCTTAGATTATATTACTAATAATTTGTCGTCTGCAGGGATTAATTCATCAAGTAGTAACACTAGTAGAAAAACGACGATTTGCGTCCCCCTATTTGCGTCGCATAGACACGGAAGTGACGCAAAACACCTATTTGCGTCGCACGTACTAAGGGTGCGACGCATATTGTTCGTAATCTGCGTCGTACATACTGTATGTGCGACGCATATAGCCTTTGTGCGTCGCACCCAACTCCTAGTGCGACGCACATTATATGGCCCCCGTATTAATTCCTTGGCGCGCGCCCAACTCTTATTCCCTAAATAGCTTGGCCCACGTACAAAACCCCCCACTTAACCCCTTAACCCTAAATTTTTTGTTGCCTCATCGCCTTTCAAACCGCCTTCTTCCTTAGCTTCCTCAAAACTCTCATCTTCTTTCTCTCTCATAAAAAAACCCTTTACTGGTTGATAAATCAAAGAACAAAAAACCCTTTACTGGTTTATAAATCGAAGAACAAAAAAACCCTTTACCCTTTACTGGTTGATAAAGCGAATGAAATTTCTCTCTTCTGCAAAAAATTCGACGAAACAAAAGTTGATAAAGCGAAGAACAAACACTCGTGCTGAAATATTCTTTACTGGTAAATTTTTTTCTCAATCTCTTCTTGTTTTTGTTGATTTTTTCTTAATTTTTTTGAGTTAATTTCTGATTTTATTTCTCACTTTTAATTTTTGCTTTTTTTTTTGTTTACCTAATTGAAAATTCTGAGTTTATGAATGTTTACTATTGAATGTTCAGTTTTTTTGTTTTCATTTTTTAGATCTGATTTTTTTTATTTAATTTTTTTTCATTTTCAGATCTGGGAATTCATTCTCTCTCCCTCCATCCCTCTTTCTTCATCTTCCTCTTAGATCAAAGGCGAAGGGCGACTAATTAACGGCTGAACCACGATCTCACTCTCGTTTTTTAATTATTATCAAGTTCTTTGTCTGCTAGATCTGGATTTTTGTTTAGGTTCATTTTTTTTGATTTCGTCTTTTGTATCTGAATATATAATTTTGATGAACATTCAACTGTACAGATATTTTCGTTTCTTAATTTCATTATTTCAATTGTTTAATTATTATCATCTTTTTCTTAATATTTGTTAGATCTCTTTTCTTATTATTATCAAGTTCTTTGTCTGATATATCTGGTCTTTTGTTTAGGTTTCCAGATTTTTTCGTTTCTTAATATTTGTTAGATCTCGTTTTTTAGTTATTGTCATTTGTTTTTTTAATCGTCGCAAGGCAGATGTGAGGTTCACTTATTAGATCTCTTTTTAGATATTTGCCTCGCCGTTTTTGAATTATTGGCAAAATTTTTCCTCCAAACCAGTACTAAAGCATTCATGCTTTGGTACCGGTTTTTTTTATTTTTCCTGTAATGTCATTTGCGTCGCACCTAGTGCCATGTGCGACGCAGATGCTTAATTTGCGTCGCACCTTGCGTTAGGTGCGACGCAAATTTCCCTTGTATTGAGGCTGTAATTTGTAGTTTGTGGGGTTGGGAAAGCAATTTGCGTCGCACCGTATACAAGGTGCGACGCAAATAGATAATATATCTGCGTCGTTCATCATACGACGCATATCAAGTCTGGGTCATTTGCGTCGAGGCCTGTGGCGTCGGACCCATGTCCGACGCAAATAGGCGCCTCACATCCGACGCAAATTGTGTATTCTGTACTAGTGTAACAATGTAACCTCTACCCCTACTTCCGATACATGTGGTTTATGTTGGTTTCCAGGTCACCAAGCTGCCGATTGTCCTCAACGTTTCAATTCTAGCTTTATTCCCTCCTCCTCTGAAAGTGTCTCGAGCCTTAGCTGCACTGTCTGTTGGTGGTGAAGCTAATGATTCAGTCTGGTACTCGGATTCGGGAGCTGCATCTCACATGACTCCTCAGGATGGTACGTCTTCTACTAAAACTCCTTATACTGGGCTTAGTTCTGTTATAGTTGGTAATGATACCTTACTCCCTATTATAAGTACCGGAAATTTAACCTTAAAAACTGCAAGTCGTCTCCTCCAGTTATCATCTGTCTGCCATGTCCCTAATTTAAAACATAATTTATTATCAGTTAAGAAGTTGTGTCATGAAAATGATTGTATTGTGAGTTTTGATAAAAATTTTGTTTATGTTAAGGACCAGATAATGGGGGAAGTTCTGCTTCAGGGAACCCGTAAACAAGGTGTCTACCCTCTTCAGCCCAGCATTGTCCCTCCTGAGCCTTCAGTTGCTGCTTTTCTAGCCATTAAGGAGTCGGATGATGTTTGGCATGCTCGTCTGGGTCATACATCTTCTACCATTATAGGAAATTTATGTTCAAATAAATATATCACATGTACATTTAAGTTTCATGATGATTGTGTTGGTTGTAAGCTAGGAAAAATTCATCGTTTACCATTTGATTCAGTTGAACATATTTATACATATCCATTATATAAAATTCATAGTGATCTTTGGCAATCTCCTGTTTTGTCAAATCAATTATTTCGATATTATGTTGCGTTTGTTGATGATTTTTCACGCTATTCCTGGATTTATCCTTTACGTCGAAAATCGGAAGCTTATTCTAATTTCCTTATGTTTCAAAAGATGGTTGAAAATCTTTTTAATTGTAAAATTAAAATATTTCAAAGTGATGGAGGAAGAGAATTTGACAATTCTCCTCTTCTTCAAAACTTTTCTGACAACGGTATTATTTTTCAAAAATCTTGTCCCCATACTCCGGCTCAAAACGGTGTTGCAGAAATGCAAACATCGTCATATCATTGAAATGACTCGTACTATGATTATTCATTCTGACTTTCTTGCGGAATTTTAGGTTGATGCATCATATACTGCCACTTACACTATCAATCGATACCCAGCTCGGGTTTGGGGGGTGTTTCTCCTATTGAAAAATTATTTCATCGTCCCCCTTCCTATTAATTTTTGAAAACATTTGGATGTGAATGCTTTCCTTTATTTCTGAACTCTAAAAATCACAAACTGCAACCTAAATCTAAAACCTGTGTTTTTATTGGATATGCATTGGAATATAAAGGGTATCGATGTTTTGATCCTACTACCAGGAAATACTACACTAGTCGTCATGTTCTTTTTCATGAACATAAATTCCCGTATCGTGCTTTAGTTGGCTCTGCGTCACCCGTGCCTTACACTTCACCCTTGGTCCTTACCTTTGCTGGAATTTGACAAATGTTGCTCCTGTGTCGTCTGGCTCGCCCAACCGTGTGCCTCACTCCCCTCCCCTCGCGTCGTCGGCTCGGGTTTCGCCCTTGCCTCTCGTGGCCTCGAACACAAGTGCTGCTGGCTGGCACGCTGGCTCCTCAGCGTACGCTGGCTCAGCATCCCCTCATGCTGCCAGGCCAGCGTCCTCGAGTATCCTTGCCCGCACGCCCACGCTGCGTGCTGCCGGGCCTCCCTCGCCTCAATCGCTGAGAGCTGCTGCCCATGCAAGCTCGCTCTCGGCTGCTGACCCGCCGGCTGTTGGGCCTCCCTCGCCTTCATCGCCGAGTGCTGCTGCCCACGCCAGCTAACCCTCGGCTTCTGATTGCCAACATTGGCTAGTCCCGTCTCCCCCTCTCCCTCGCCACATATTGTTGTGTCCTCCACTCCCTTGCCTCCTTCTACGTCTATCTTTGTTGCAAACAGACATTCCTATGATTACTCGTCTTAAAGATGGTGTGTCTACGCCTCGTGTCTTAATGAACTTAGATACTGAACTTGTAGAGTCTGAACCTACTAATTTTAAACAAGCTTCTAAAGACTCACGTTGGCGTCAAGCTAAGTTAGATGAATATACTGCTTTGATTAATAATGACACATGGGAGTTGGTACCTCGCAACTGTGATAAGAATTTACTTGGTTGCAAGTGGGTTTATCGGATTAAATATCATTCTGATGGTTCTGTGGAGCAATTCAAAGCCAAACTTGTTGTCTTTGGCAATAATCATCAGCAGACAGGTATTCATTACTTTGAAACCTTTAGTCCTGTTGTTAAACCTACTACTGATCGCTTGGTTCTTACTATTGTTGTTTCTCTTAAATGGTCTATTCGTCAGTTAGATGTCAAAAATGCGTTTCTCTTCATGGTTTTCTTAATGAAGAGGTTTATATGCGTCAACCTCCGGGTTTTATTCATCCATCTAAACCTACTCATATTTGTCGTCTTCGTAAGTCCATTTATGGTTGGAAACAAGCTCCTCGAGCTTGGTTCTCTAGGTTTAGCAATTTTCTCTTATCTATTGGTTTCAAGTGCAGCAATTGTGACACTTCTATGTTCACTCTGAAATATCATGGTCATCACATTATTCTGCTATTACATGTTGATGACATTGTCCTTACTGGTAGTAGTCCTCCTCTTGTTGCCAAGTTCATTTATGTTCTTTCTTCTCAATTTGCTATGAAGGATTTAGGGGATCTTCATTACTTCTTAGATGTGCAGGTTGTGCGTACTCCCTCTTGTTTATTTTTGTCTCAACATAAGTATGTTTCTGATTTACTTCGTAAATTCGATCTTCATACTGTTAAACCAGTTACCACTCCTGTTGTCTCTAGAGTAGCATTATCTCTACTTGATGGTGAACTTCTTGCTGATCCCACATATTATCGTAGTATGGTTGGTGCATTGCAGTATTTAACTATGACTCGTCCTGATATTGCTTATGCTATTAATATGGTGTCTCAGTTTATGCATGCTCCTCGTACTACTCACCTTCATGCTACTTATCCTCCACTGAAGCTGAATATAGGGTTGTTGCCTACACAGCTGCATAAACTATTTGGCTCAAGCTACTTCTTGCTGACATTGGCCATTTTCTCCGCCGTCCATTGATTGTCTATTGTGATAATGTCTATGCTACTTATCTCACTGCTAACCCAGTACATCATGATCGTAGCAACCATATTGACGTGGATTATCAATTTGTTCGAGAAATGGTTGCCAAGGGAGGACTTATTGTTCGACATGTTCCTACTCAGTCTTAGCTTGCAGACATTTTTACTAAGGGTCTATCTACTGACTTGTTTACTAAACATCGTATCAATCTATCCGTAGTTTCACCCCGTAAAGATTGAGGGGGTATATTGGATAATATTTTATGTAAAGGGATAATATTATATTGTAAAGGGTAGAATGGTACTTTACTAGTCATAGGTCTGTATTGTAAACATTATATATATTGAATGCCAGGTTAACCTACAAAAGGTTAACACAATTATTCTTCACACTTGTACACTTACACTTACACAATATTGTTCAAGCTAAAAAAATTAAATTACCTAACATATAACTAGTTGTTTTCAGTGTTTCCTACAAAGCATTCAACCCATAGTTCTTTGGATTCGATCATTAATCTCATCATCAGAGTATAGTATGGTTCTTGCAAAGTCCTAAAAACATATGAATTAATTATTATTATACTGAAAAATTGAACAATGTAATAAGTATCAAATTATATTACAAATAACAAATAATTATAATATACATGTCATAAAATCTCAAAATTACTATAGTAGAGGATTATGTGAAGCATGGATCGTACCACAAAAAAGTAGTTGCATTTCCTTTCTCTCAGTTGTTGAGCACACTACACCATGTTAAGATATACTTCCTCAGTTTTAAAACAGATGACATAGATTCTCATAATTAATACGGTTTGACTTTAGCCTAATCCACATACACTTTGACAAAATTGGAGAGCTTAGTATAATAACTTTTAGGAGAAATATAGTATGCTATTTGTTATGTAGTGTAAAACTAGCAAACTTATATCACACTCCCAAAGATGGGTTCTTAAAACTGGAGACTTGTGCAACAATGATTGGTTCAAATCCCGATGCAAACTCCTGACCAGCAACCTGCACAAAAGGGACCCACCCTGGAGGTTTGGGTGGTATTTCCCCCTCCGATGCTTAAGTCAGATGTCAGGGATGTAAAGGAACTTTTAGAGAGAGAAAGTAGAGAGAGAGAGAGAAGAATTTATGACAGAGTAACAGTACTATGCTCTGAAAAACGTACCTTTCACCCTGAAATCAAGGACTATTTATACTGTTTGAAATGACTGATGTGCCTTGATGTCACCCTAATTTGGGAGCATCTGATTGGCTAATCAAAGTAGTGGGACACGTGGCAATAATTAATTGGTCAGCACACCTCACTTTCATATAAAGGTATAGATCATTTTTACTGGGCCTAAGTATAATTTTTGGGGCCAGGAGAGGGGCCTTTAGTACACTTTCTTCAGAGAAACGTACTTTTAGGCCTGCCACTTTCAGACCCTTTGTACTTTACTCCCCTGCATGTATGCCACATGTAGGGCTCTGATGAGGCCACGTGTCAGCGCAATAGCCGTTGATTTTTTAGGCTACAACATTTGCCCCTTAAAAGAGGGAGTTATTATCTTCTAGGCGCCAAGACGGTTAATCATCCTCTTTTAACCGACCTGGAACTGCCCTTCCCCTTTATTCAAAAAAGAGGCGCGATTTTGCCGGTCTCCATAGGTCAACCCTATGCATAACGGTCACTTTTCACCGGATGAGGAGGTCATTTTCACCCTCTATAAATATGTGCCTTAGTCGCTCCTGGAATCATTTTAACATCGCTGAGAAATTTTCTAGAGAGAGAGACTCTGCAAATTTTTACTGAACTTTTAGAGAGAAGAACTACTCCCGTCCAAGCTCTTACTTTGCTCGTCCGAGGCCTCAAGTCATCTTTGACGCTCGTCCGAACTTTTCTCTACAGGTATATTCTCAACTCTTTTTCTTGTTTGCACACATATTTTAAGAAAATGGATTCGTCCTCTTCCTCGAACAATTCCGGCCGCTCAAGGGTTGGCATTTTTCTTGATAGTAGCAAAGAAATGGTGACATTTGTCTCCTGATTTTGAGAGAAACCGTCCAAGAGCAGCCAAACAGCCCGTCAATCTCTGAACTTCTTTGACCTTGGACGGCGAAGACATATTCATAATAGCTTGAATTTTATCGGGATTTGCTTCAATCCCTCTCTGATCCACTAAGAATCCCAGAAATTTCCCAGCAACTACACCGAACACACATTTCTGTGGATTGAGCTTCAACTTAAATTTCCTCAAAGTGAGAAAAGTTTCCCTTAAATCGTCCAGATGATCTGTCTCTTCTTTACTCTTGACGATCATGTCGTCGATATAGGCTTCCATATTTCGCCCAAGCTGTGGCTGAAATACCGTATTAATCAGCCTCTGAAATGTGGCTGGCGCATTTCTTAGGCCGAAGGGCATCCTGAGCCATCCATACAATCCTTTCTCAGTAATGAAGGAAGTCTTATCTTGATCATCCGGCCACATAGGAATCTGGTGGAAGCCAGAATAGGCATCCATAAAACTCAACAGGGCATGGCCGGCCGTAGAATCCACCAAACGATCAATTTTAGGCAACGAAAAGCTGTCCTTAGGACAAGCCTTGTTCAGATCCGTATAATCAACGCACATTCTCCATGTGCCATTCGGCTTTGGAACCATCACAACATTTGCTACCCAATCTGGGTAATATGTTTTCCGGATGAACTTAGACTTGAGCAGCTTTTGGACTTCTTCATCAACGGCCTTATTTCTGGCCGGCCCCAGATGTCTCTTCTTCTGCCGAATAGGCTTTTGCCCCGGCTTAATGTTGAGCTTATGGACGGCCACTTCAGGGTCTATCCCAGGCATCTCCTCTACAGCATAGACAAACACATCTTCGAATTCTCGCAGCAACGCAACTAAGGCGTCCTGAATTTCTGATCTCAAAACTGAGCCAATTTTCAATGTCCTTTCCGGACGCTTTGGATTCAAGCAAATCTCTACTGGACTTTCCACAGGTTCTGGACGTTCTAGTCCCAGACCCATTATAGCCATTATCTCAGACGAATGTTTTTCTTCTTTAATTGCTAAACACTTCCTCTTCTTGCTAGGCAAAAGCATGGACGGATTGCTTTCAGGAAGGGGTGACTCTTGAACCTTCTCAACTTCCTTCTTAAGCTCAACAATTTGGCCTTTCACCTTCTCGGCCGGATCATCCTCCTTGTCCTTCGGACGCTCTGCCTTCTCTTTCCATGATGACTGTTTAAGTGTGGTGAGATAGCATTCTCTAGCAGCTTGCTGATCTCCGTAAAGAGAGCCAATCTTTCCTCCATTACACTCAAACTTCATTAACATCAGGTGGGTCACAATGACAGCCTTGATGTGATTTAAGGTAGGTCGTCCGAGAATGACATTATAAGCTGTCAAGTCTCGTACTACCAAAAATTTCACAAAAAGCGTTATGGTCGCATCTTTTTCTCCCACCCTGACGGGCAATGTGACGGTTCCCATAGGGTGTATGACCCCTCCGCCAAAACCGATTATAGGATGATTGACCGGCATCAAATCATTTTTGTCAAACTTTAGGCGAGAC
This sequence comes from Beta vulgaris subsp. vulgaris, assembly GCF_026745355.1. Lineage (NCBI taxonomy): Eukaryota > Viridiplantae > Streptophyta > Magnoliopsida > Caryophyllales > Amaranthaceae > Beta > Beta vulgaris. Next base: position 23,956,080 of record NC_079207.1, on the reverse strand, counting down.
AAACAATCAGCACTGATTATATCAGTGGAGCTTCCTGTATCAATCAGAATTCGCCTAACCCTAAGGTTGGCAATCTTCATTTCCACCACTAGTGGATCATCATGCGGTGTCCTTATCTTCCCTCGGTCCAGCTCGCTGACCACTATTTTTGGGAAAGGATCAGATTCGGTCTGGTTTGTGGGCATAACCTGGCTGAGTTCCCTCAAATAGTTTTTGTGGCCACGATTTGTTGGACCTCCAGCCGCAAATCCTCCTGAGATAACCATTACTACATCATCATCCGTGCTATCTCCGTCCATCTTTCTTCCTTGACGGTTATCCCTTTTCTGAAACATCCTTCCTGACGAGGGTAGGTAATTGTTCATCTTTCCTTTTCGAGCCAACTCTTCTAGCGCTCGCTTCAAATGCTTGCATTCATTGGTCTCATGCCCACAATCTTTGTGAAAGTGACAATACTTGCTCTTGTCTCTGTTACGGCAAGGCATCTTCATTTCGGCCGGCGCCTTTAGCTCATGCTGATCTTTTATTTCCATTAAAATGGAATATTGATCTTTGTTGAACTCTATTGGTTCAGCTGAGGCCGCCGGCTCTGACCGCCTACTTCTCTTGGACGAGGTGGTCATAGAAGTCATTGCCCAAGTCTCAGCCTTCTTGGGCGGATTCTTTTTTGGCTGAACAGCTTCTTCAACTTTCTTCACCTCTGGCTGTTTTGCTTCAGCACAAACCTCTGTGGCATGAATGAATGCTTCAGCCTCCCTCAATGCTTCCGTTAAAGTAGTGATTTTCTTCTTCACTAAATCAAACTTAAAACTTCCTGGCCTTAGGCCTCTGATGAAGGCGTCAAACGCCACACCTGCATTCAGATCTTGGATCTGCAATGCCTCTAGATTGAATCTCTTCACATAACCTCTCAAGGCCTCCTTAGGACCTTGGATGACTGATAAGTCATATTTATATATAGTTTTTAGTTGCATTTAGGTTGCATTTTAGAGCACTTAGTTTCATATTTAGGTTCATTGATGCATTATATTCTTAAGTTATATTTTTCTACTCCTATTCGGTATGTTTTCTTGTTTTTTGATGAATTTCAGGCATTGAGGATATATTTGGAGTATGATTAATTAAGCTTGAGGATTAGGAGCACTTGGAAAGAAGCTACAATGCATAAGGATCGTCATAGATATTTTATAGTACGAATTTGAGCGAAAACGAAGCGGAAAATCATTGGAAGAAATGTGAAAAAGGAGTCATGTCTACTCTTCTGATCATAACTTTTGATGTGCTTCTTAAAATCGAGTAATTCCATCAGATTTGGAAACTAGACTTGAATATCTTTCCAACGATAGGTGGCACGCCCCGAGGAGACTTCTAGTCAAGGAGTTATGCCTTTCGGAAGATTGCACTGTTTCTGCTGGAATTTGCCACGTGTACGCGCGGATCACTAATCCGCCTATTAATGATTTATTTAAGACTTTTCTTATCTTGTAAATTACTTTCCAAGTCATATTAGGTGATTGAATATTTATTTAGATAGGTTTTCATTCTTTTTCTCTCTCCTCCTCCCTCTCACGTTATTTCTTTTTTAGGTTTTAGGGTTTAGTTTTTCTCTCTTCTTCTCTTTCTCTCTAGTTTTTAGTGTAAACCCTAGTTTTTATTCTTCTTCATTAATTCATGAGTTTCATTAGTTTCTTTCATTGATTTCTTTAATTATGTTTTCTTTCATAGTTTTAGATTTCATTATTTATTTCATGATAGAGTAGCTTCTTTTATCTATGGTTAAGTTAAACCCTAGTATGATTTAATTCATGATTGTTTCTTTAAATTCTCATATTAATTGTTAATTGTTCTTGCTTAATTGATTGTGCATATTCCAATACTAGATTAGGGATAACTAGTATTGCTATGATTCCATTGTCTTGATCACAACGGGAGTTGGATTTTGACGGATTTGAGTATTTCAATTAAGGGCATGAAGTTTTCCACGGGAGTAGGTAGAATGGATTGTTAGGAAGTTAAAGTGCCGTGTTTAATGTCTTTAATTTGCATGATTCCACGGGAGTAGGCTTGATTGCATATTAGAGAAGCCATAGATACTCGGGAGAGGTCTATGGTACTTTATAGGGTGTACTTTTCCTTGTGAACATTTAATTTATTAGTTTGGGGTAGAAATTATTTTGTATTATTTCGTGCTAGTGGGGATACTTAACTGTAGAGTCATTTATTTATATATTGATTAGTATAGTTGATTCAACGATCATTGATAATAACATCCTTTAGTCTTACCATTATTTAAGGACTAATCATAGAACAACTTTCTCTCTGTGGGATCGACTCTGACTTACCCTACTACATAGTTAGGAGGATTAGTTAGGTTATTTATTTTTGTTAGGTGCGCGACACGCCTACCAATGACCTTTCCCAGGTGCATGCTTGTTTTTTGTTCCTGACGATTAGCCACAAAGTGACTGGTGAATAGAATGCTAAGTTCAGTAAAATTGTTCACTGAGTTAGGTGGCAAGTTGTTAAACCATTTTTGCGCTACTCCCTTCAAAGTAGCTGGAAAATTCTTACACCAAGTAGCATCGTCCACCCCTTGGACATACATCTGATGCTTGTAAGCTGATAGGTGATCGTCCGGATCAGTAGTTCCGTCAAAAGGTTCAATGGTTGGGAGCTTAACCTTTGGGAAAGGAGGGACTCCATGATCCTGACCGAGAAAGGAGTGGGCCAATTGATCTGGAGTGCCGCCACCTGCCCCTCAATGGGTATGTGCTCCTGACGGTACTCTTTCAAAACCGGATTAGATGAGGTGTTAGCTAAGGCTTGACGCCTGTACACCATAGGCTGCAAAACTGTCTTCTCCTGCCTTGGCTGGAAAGCTGATGGGCCACGGCTTCGCACTGTTCTGGACGGGAGCCTTAAGGACGGATCCTTCATATATGGCGTGGAGCCAGAGGCCAACGCTGCTGCGCGCCGCCCTCTTGGCCTCCAAGTACTCCCTGGCATCAGTCTCCATCATGTGACCAGTAGGAGGGATATTATCGCTGGACGGACCACCAGTTTCCAGTCCATCTTCCTCCTAGAATCACTAACTGCTGGCTGCTTTCCTTTGGAAGGCGGCCTAGTCAACTCTGGCCGAGGTGGCCGACTAGGTCCTGGACGACCCTCCGGGATCGCCCTTTGAGCGGCGCAGCTGCCTCTCCTCCGGACTCATCTGAAAGAACAACATATTGTTCTTAATCTGCTCTTCCATAACAGCGGCCATTCTTGCCTGGAAGTCATTCAACACATTTTCCAAATGACCAGCGTCACTGGACGGTCAAGATTCTCTTGGATGACTGGAGTCACAGTCCTACCCCTAGATGAACGGCAGCATGGCCCTGATCCCGTCCACGAGGTGGTCTCTCGTCATCAACGGTATCATCACCTGAACTCTAAAACTTCTGTTCCTTGCAACATTCGATGAGTGACAGTCCGTCATTGTTGCGTCTTCTCACAGACGGCGCCAAATGTTATGTAGTGTAAAACTAGCAAACTTATATCACACTCCCAAAGATGGGTTCTTAAAACTGGAGACTTGTGCAACAATGATTGGTTCAAATCCCGAAGCAAACTCCTGACCAGCAACCTGCACAAAAGGGACCCACCCTGGAGGTTTGGGTGGTATTTCCCCCTCCGTGCTTAAGTCAGATGTCAGGGATGTAAAGGAACTTTTAGAGAGAGAAAGTAGAGAGAGAGAGAGAAGAATTTATGACAGAGTAACAGTACTATGCTCTGAAAAACGTACCTTTCACCCTGAAATCAAGGACTATTTATACTGTTTGAAATGACTGTGTGCCTTGATGTCACCCTAATTTGGGAGCATCTGATTGGCTAATCAAAGTAGTGGGACACGTGGCAGTAATTAATTGGTCAGCACACCTCACTTTCATATAAAGGTGTAGATCATTTTTACTGGGCCTAAGTACAATTTTGGGGCCAGGAGAGGGGCCTTTAGTACACTTTCTTCAGAGAAACGTACTTTTAGGCCTGCCATTCAGATCCTTTGTACTTTACTCCCCTGCATGTATGCCACATGTAGGGCTCTGATGAGGCCACGTGTCAGCGCAATAGCCGTTGATTTTTTAGGCTACAACACTATTTTTTTTAAAATAAGCGCACATTTAATTTTGTGTATAATCGTTATTTATGCAGTTCTATACCTAAATCAATAAAAGGCGGCCACGTTCAATCAACACGGGTTTTCTAATAAGAACATGAATAATTTTTTTTGTAGAACAAATTTTAATTGGTTTATGCAGTTGTAAACAGTATGTGATTAAAACTGTTAGTTGATTGTATTTGGATGTCTTTAATTTTTTTGTTAAGGGTCCAATCTAATTGGTTGGTTAACTTGGTTTGACTTAGGTGTATAATTTGTTGAGCAATGAAAATTACTTAATTAGCTAAAAAAACGAATAATTTTGGATGAAAGAAAATTAAAATAGCATTTTAAGTAAAGAAACTAAGAGTATAATTGTATTTAAGTTGAGAATAATTTTTGCAACTACATTCAAAATATCACAGTTTTATACTAATAGAGATTATGCTTAGTAGATTGAAAAAAGATAGAATTATTATACAATCATGCAGTCTATGAAATTATTAATTTTAAGATGATTAATAACATGTTTTATTCTTTGTTTTAAACTTGTGCATTGGAGTAGATAAGAATAAAGAAATTAGGAAAAATTGATAGGAACATTGTCATAGTTGTGCATTGGGACTGAAAATAGCGCCCATAATTGAGAAATTTCATATCAAATTTTCCAAGAAATTAGGATATGGTACGATTATAGATTAGTTTTGGTTAATTAAGCAAGATTGGGAGTATCGTATTAAAACAAATGAACAATAATGTATACTTCTATATAACAGTGAAACCTCAAGAGAGCGTTAAGAGCAACGACACCTAAACATACAAACCATGAATCATGCAAAAAAATTTACAGAAGAAATTATACTAGTAGCAACGCTTCAAGTATCTCTAAATTATATGGAAAAGCAAGATAAGGTCTCATTTCGTGATTTCGACTTGTAAATTAACAATCCATTTTCATATTCCAGAATCAGACGTCGCGTACAACGAAGATATTTGCTTAGTTGAAGCTACTGCAAGTTTTTCTAATTTGTCCTTGGTTTCCAATCAGGACATCAAGCGCTTGCAGTTTCACCATCGCACTAGCCAATTTAGTGTTGAATAAGGTAGCACTTCGAGCTAACTGTTTAACAATGGCACTTGTTTGCGTATCGCGAGCCAAAGCTTGGTCGATTGGGAGAATCCCTCTTTGTTTGAGAATTTGAACAAAGAAAGAGTTGTCAAGCTTGTTTGAACTCTGTGGATTTTGATCAAGAAAAGTGAAATTGTTCGACGTTGTGCCTCGAGGACATGTTGGCATTAGTTCCTGGCGAAGATTTTGGTCCATTTTTGGGTCGAATTGGCTAGTACCTTGGTGTAGTCTATCTTGAAAAAAAGCACAATGTGAAATACCAACTGAGTGGCAACCTAAAAGAACCACCATTTCCTCTGGTGTAAACTTTTTGGCGCTAAATGCTGCAATTGTTTGAGTTACGGTCAAGAAAGGACTAGGAAGGTTAACATCTTGAGCTCTTGATATTGTTCCATCTTTTCTCCCTGTTTGTACTGCATATGCTGGTCCACCTCCCTGTTCATGGAACACCATAAAATATGTATGAGAGGCAAGATAATTTAGTATTTCTAACTAAAATATATACAATTAAGGGATTGAACAAAATTAAAGCATTAAGAAAATTGCTTTTACCATTTTGATGACTTCTTTAGTTGCAATAGCAATTATATCAGCACAAGAAACGACCCCCGGACATTCTTCTTCTGCAATTACCTTCAAAGTATCAATAAGTTCATAACCTCTTACGCTGAGGTTAGGACCAGCTGTTCTCTCGGTGGAAGGTCCATTTATAAGAATTGACGCATCACATCCCTATGAAAGATATAAAGTTAACATTTATCAGCATATAGTATATTTTATGCCTTAACACTCAAGGTTGAAGTTGAAAGCATGTAACTAGAGGGATAGATGAGGGTGTGCAAGCAGCCCAACTGCACAGGGCCCCCAAAATTATAAAGGGCCCAAAATATATTATTTTGAAAATTTTACTTCATATTTGAATAAATCACCCTTGTTTCACCCCCTTACTAAATTTGTCAATGATTTATCTTTAGATTTTCAACTTTCCATCTTTAGAACTTTAACCTTCCATAAATTAGGGCCCAATTTTCATGTTAGAACCGAGAGCCCAAAATCTTCAAGACAGCCGTGCATGTAACTCCGTATTAAATTATGGTTATTCATTGACAAAAATGTGCGAAAAAATTGAAGTGCTTACATGAACAAAACAATCATGAAATTGCATGCGAAGTAAGGCCGGAAGAATAGTTGGATCCTTTCTAAATTGTTCTTGGACTTTGGTTGTAATGGTAGCCTCAATATCCACTAGTTTCTTAGGGCATTGACTTTTATAGAAGCCAACTTGCAAACCAGTGGGTCTAGAAGGGCTAGTAGCATTTGGCGGAAGGTTGGGAGGACTAACAGGGGGAGTTGAAGTATTTGGAGGACTAAATTTAGGGGATTTTCTATTGCTATTATGGCCATGACTAACTGGTAGACCCTTGAAATCATGGGTGTTACCCTCATAGCTCTTTGCTGTAGGAGCAGAACCATGGGGTTTACGACCATGGGCCGATTTCGATAACCCAAGTCTCAGACCCGGACCATGGAATTTACGACCATGGCGAGATTTGAATAGCCCTAGTTTCAAACTAGAACCATTACCTGCATGGTTTAGTGCCAAGATTAGCCAAAGAGCTAGAGCTTTGAAAAAAACACCACTAACTGGGAACCTCATTTTTGCACGCTGAGATGCTAAAAAGGTGAACCTTGTTTTTATGAGTATATATATGATATGATGATCTATAGTAGTGTATGTTTGGAAATTCAATGTGTGCAAATTGAAGTGGTTTGTCTTGCTAGTAAGGTGCCTCTATATATAATAAGGGGAAAGAAGCAAACATAGAATTGGTTTATCATTTTAGTGGCTTGGTTTGCGAATAACAATTGAGCAACTAAACGCAGGGCGCTTCAGATCGTGGCCATGCAATGAATGTAGTAATGTACGTTGGTGTTCTAAGTAATTATCAGCATATTATTCCAGACAACCTATATTTTGGTAGCTGAATGTCGCGAACACAATCATTCGAGGATAAACTGCAAACGAGGCGTAAGGAAATAGGGATGCATGTATGATATATTTTATTTTATAACGACGCGAGGCGTTACTCCATGTATTCATTATTATCATTTCTTGTACTTTTTTTTATTATTACATTACCAATGTAATTTTAATCATCTTTTTCTTAAAAAATTATTAGAAAAATTTTAAGAGTCATCTTTTATAAGCAACATCTTGTACGAAACCACATTTGATGATTTTTTGGTTGAGATTACCATTTTTTTTTTTTTTTTGATATAGGCTATCGTTATTGTAGTTGACTAAAGCCCCATTTTCAACCCCTTTATTTCTTCCCATTTTCAGCCATTTTCTTCCCATTTCAAGCCTCCATCGAAAAACAATCGAGGAAGAAGTGAAGAAGAAATGGGAAAATAGGGAAGAAAGGGATTGAAAATTGCGTTTAATAACCTTACCGGCCCGTTTGGTAGTTGATCATAAATGGTGGTAATGGGAATGAATTTGTATGTAAATTTGTGAAAAATATCATTATCCATTACCATGGTAATGCTAATTTATCCTAAAGTGTCCACTTTCCTTCTTGAATTTTCATTCCCATCCAATACCACCTTGTAGGGTGGTAATGAGTGGTAATGAAAATTGCTTCCCTTGGAGACAAAAACACAAGTTTAGGGGTGAGATTGCTTGTCCATGGAGAAAAAATGCCTCCCCATGGAGATTTTAAGGGTGCTTCCCTAATAAAATTACACTTAAAATTCATTCCCATTACCGCAATTTATTAACGACTACCAAACGGGCCGTACGTGCCTTGCACACAATGGTTAATGCTGCAAATTTTATGTCAATGTTCAGAATTCGACGTTGATGCATGAGAGATTCAGTTTCAATGAATTGATTTGGAAAAGTTGGGAAAAATTAGGGGAACTAAGGTTTTTAAATAGTAAGAAGGGGGTAAAATAAGACAAAACAAAAAAAAAAAACAAAGGTTTTGGAGGGAAAAGTTTGTCAACGCTGGATAGTTGATAATTTTGGCTAAAAATCATAATGTGGTGTTTTAGTTGCCAACAGGAGTATTTTAATTGATCTTTACGTCCAAAAAAAAAATTAAACGGTGCTTCACTATAAAAAGCTTGTTTTTAATTGGTCCTTCCCCACAAATAAAAAAACCCTAATATAAATATTAGTATTTTGATTTAATGGTCTACTTTTAAGATATTAATTTGATGCTCAAATATGTATATTTGGATGGTTTGAGTATATTGATTTCATAGAGTTTTACATGTGAGATAGATGCCCTAATATATAATATTAACCTCTGTTTCTAAATAAGTGCAACAATTTGACTTTCATATTTGCAAACGCCAATTTGACCATTAATATATCTAAATTATGTATTTGTAAAAGTAGAAAAAAATTGATATTATGAAAATTTTCATTGAAGCAAATCCAACAATATTTTATTTGATCATTTTTGTTTTTATATATTAGTAAAAAATGTACGGTCAAAGTGAGGTGAGTGATTAGTGCAACGGTCAAAGTGTTGCACTTAAAAAAAAACAGAAGAAGTATGTTTTTTTAATATAGAGTAGGTTATGAGATAAACAAGAAGCAGGGCGGGTGGGGATTAGGGCAAGGAGGGTAGGGTGGGTGGACATGAGGTGGGTATAACATAAAATCCATACCCGTTCCACCACCCATTCCGAGTACAATTATCGTCTAATCCTGTCCCATTCCCGCCAAACCTAGACTCATATCCGTCCCCACTTGAACGGAGATGGAACAGGTCTTCTACTTAACCGGCCCCATTGCTATGCCTACTCAAGAGAGGATCCCGAATGTCAAGTACTTAATGCAGGGAAAGATTTGGGGCTCCTGGGAGGGGCTCAATCTTAACGAGCAACAACCCCTGGAGAAAGAAGTTTCCTCGATTGATGGTTTGACGTTTTGTGTTAATTACTTTTTTTATGGCATAAGACTACCAATTTTTAAAACTTTTAGATGATAATAGAATAAAGGCAAGAAAAGATTTGCTAACGTTTTTCATGTTATTGTTTGTAAGACTATGAAGAAAGACACCATTTGACCTTATCGAAGTTTCTATTAATTTTTTGATTCCATCAATTATTCTCAATATCTTGAATTGAAATGTATAAAAATTGGCCTATTAAATTAATTAGACAGATTGGATGCACATAGACATAAACGATTGGACAAAATTATTGGCGCCCCTCCAATGATTAGGTTCATCTAATCAAGTACACCAGGGGGTTTGTTATATATCAAACCATTTCTCCTAATTCAAAAAATCCTTGCCTCATTTCTCTCGCTTTTGTTGTTCCCGGTTCCCACATAGCAGTAGAAGAATTGTCTTGTTGATACTAGACCCATTACTTAGAGGATTTTAATTTATGCAGCCCCTAAGTTCTATAACTAATAATTATTATTTGAATATATTTTTAAAAATTCTTATATTTTAGTAATCTATGTCACACTCGTTGGTCAACGAAACTTTTAATATTTAGCTATTGTTTGATATTTCTGCTTTTAGCGTCTTTTATATCATCCTAAAAAATGCACGTATCACTTTTAGTAAACTATAATTATAATTTCTTGAGTACGTAGTTACTATATTAAAAAAAATATACCACTTTTACTGCCTTTAGAAACCATCAACTGCTCAAGTCATTGTGATTGTAGAATATGTGCAACCTTTTCAATAGGTCACTTAGTCTTAGAGGTGGGCATGGGCCGGCCCGGCCCAGCACGATTTGGGCCCGGCTCGGCACGATTTGGGCCCGGCCCGGCCCGGCATGAGCATGCTCGAGGCCCGGCCCGGCCCGTTGTCCACTACGTGGGCCGCGGGCCTGTCACAGTCAAGAAATTTGCGGGCCGAACGCTCCTTTCCTTTGTTTTTTTACCTTAGAACTGTCAAAAATACAACATAAAACATGGGCCAGGCCTACGGGAAGCACGAGCCCGCCCGTGGACAAATTTTTTAATTTTCATGCCCGGCCCGACACGGCCCGCCATTCACT
>NC_079207.1:23925776-23940776 GCF_026745355.1 Beta vulgaris subsp. vulgaris | reverse complement strand
GCATTGAAGGCTTTTAAAATTTGAACCAGAACAAGGTCTAAGGGAAAACGTAGCCCAAATTCGAGATGATGGGCATAAATGGCTACATGCCCTGCCGGACAATCTGTTACCTTTAACCCTTCACCCGGGACTACCAGTTTGCAATCGGCCAGGAAGCCATACATGTCTTCAGCAACCCGACAGTAATTCAGTGACAATGGGTGCTCTCGCCAACTCCTACAAAGGTTCACTGTCTTCGGACCACTGCTATAATCCACGGGCAGCCAAACCCTAGAATGTAGAACGTCGTCCCGGTCAAGAATGGGCTCGGGACGAGAAGTGGTAGCCATGCTAGAGCTCTCTCCAATGGGGATCTCGGTGCGATGACCGGTCAGCTCCCGACCGGAGGTAGAAGGACCAGTACGAGCCTCGTCCATGCTGGCAATTAAATCGTTATCCGAAACTAAATCAACAAAAGGAGGATGAGTAGAGCCGACATCACGAGCAAGGCGGTCGTAAAAGTCACTGTCCGCCATTACCCCGATATCCGCTAAGCTATCAAGGCAAGCATGTTCCCTCAAGGGTTGAACATCTAGTCCGGGAACAACATCAGGTGGGGGATTCCTAGCGGTCCTACGAGCTAAAATTTGATGTCTCAAGTATCTTAACGTCTGCCTATCACCACTCAGCCTCGCGGACAAGTATTGAGAAGTCAGATTCTCTTGCTTAGGGGTAGAGCGGTCGTTAAGAAACTTAGACCTAAGCTCTTTCGCCATATCGGCAGTAAGGGGCAGGTCATCTAGAAGGCGAGTCCTTTCTTCCCTAGGACTAGAAATTGACGAACTTAGTCCCCCATCAGGGAACAAGGGGAAGATGGGTGACTTTCAGACATAAATTCATTACTTAAAGTTCTTTGACTATCTGAATGGTCCGCATAGTTCCAATTAACGAAAGTACATCGAAAAACCAAATGGGTTTCGAAATTGGTACCTGAAGGAAATCTCGCTGGAAAATCGACTAGAGAAGATGAAGCAGGCCTTCCAAAGAACAAAAGAACTTTCCCAAGATGCAACAGAAAGCAAATGTTAGTCTAACGACGCCGGAGAACCAATAACTCGCCGAAGAAAAAGTCGAAGCAGAAAAAATTAAAACCTCGAGCAAAACCCAATAAAAAGAACCGAAATTTGAGGAAATTCCTCAAAAGCAGTGAACAAAATATGGTAAAATGCCTTTTTTGAGAAATTTGAGCAAGAAAGATGCTATCTTGGTAAGAAAAAAACTTCAAGTCCTTGGAAAACTGAGAAAACCAGAGAAAAGTGTTGAAGAAAGATGAAGAAGTCGAATAAGAAATAAAGAAAAGGAAATTTTGCTTTTAAATACCAAAATAGATGGCGGTGATGAAAAAATGCATCAACTACTATCCTAGATCTACGCCAAGTGTCACTTCTACATCACACCCTAATAAGGAAAAAGGGGCGGAAACGAGTGGGATTCCAGAAGCAGTAATGATTACACTTTGTGAAATCAACAACTCATCCCAGGTCAACACGTGGCACTACTAGAGGAGCTACCCAAAAGAGCATGGAAAATTCATTCGCGACCACAAAGTCAACATTAATGATGGTCACGTCCCCCAATGATGTTGGGGGATAGTTATATGGGTAGCACCCAAGCCTGCTGTCGGACACATCTTGGGCCGAAATGATCCTCGCGGCAATCGAAAAGGACAAAATCAGGGAATCTTCCCTCCAGTCAGACTCATCTCAGTCGGAGACGTGACAAAGGATTATTCATCCTGTCAGATAAATAATACTACTCTAAATAGCCCAATGGTACTATTTTAATAGATACATTCTCTCACATACTAAAAATTGCTTAACTCTCTCTAGCTTTCTCTCTCTAAATCCTTACTGGACACTTACTAACTTGAGTGTCGGAGGGGGTTTCCTCGCATCCCCCCTAAGGATAGCTCACGTTTGTTCTCTTGCAGCTCACCAGTCACGGACAACCCTTGAATACTGACGGATTTCTCATATGCCCGCCATCGTACCGTTTCACAGCCGAAACAGGGGGTTACAACTATACCGCCATGTAACAGTCTGCCTCCGCCAGTGAAAACAAGTTTAGAAGTTGATATCAATCCAATCTCGAGGAACTCATGGGACTAATGAGAAAGCAAGTTGGGCAGGACCATATGCTTAAATAGAAATATATACACACACGATGCATATTTGTCGTGGCAAATAACAAGTGATTTCATAAATACGAATACACAGGGCCGACCCTGCGCCTTGTTTAAAGGGGAAATGGTCCATGGCCCACGCCTACGAGGGGCCCAATATTAAAAAACGTTTGTTGGCAATATTTTTAAGAGTAAAGGCACGTGAAACTAGGAAAGAAAGAGAAAAGTGTTGTTAACTTAAGCACTCAAACCCAAGTTCCGAACCTCCAAACACTTCATGTTTTTTCACTCTTCAATTATATTCTCTCTCCTTCCTCTGAAGTTACCATGATAAGACCCTAATTCCTGATGTTATGATTTTATATATAGTTTTTCCCCCCTATTTATATGCTAAAAGTTATGGTTATGGTGCTCTTAGGAGCCATTTGGTACTAACTCTCTCCATCTAGTTGTGGTTTGCTGTTTTGTATTGGATTGTAGGTTTTAGGGAGCTATTACCTACTTTACATGATTGCACATTGGATTATAGAGGTTAGACGCTGAGTTTCAAGATCCCGAGGATGCTTTCCGGGACTTTGAGCAAAGGAAGAACAAGGAACGCGCATAACCTGACCGGCCCGATAGGATCGGGCGAGGAAACAAGTTCCAAGTTTATGCTGCGGGCCCGATCGGGCGTCAGACGCCCAGTCGTGATTCGGTGTCTCGCCCGATCGGGCGACTTGGCCCAACATCGGGCGCCTCTGCCAGCTGCTGTGAAAATGCCACCCTTATAGGCCGCCCGATGGTATCGGGCGGGCCAACCCGATCTCATCGGGCGCCTCTGGAATTTAGCCAGGATCTTCGGTTTTGGAGCCCAATTGCATCGGGCATCTCCGGCCCGATCGGGCGACTGTCGACACGTAGTTTTTTAATGAATACGGGCCCTTCTTTCGAGACTTTTGGCTATTGTTTTAGGGCTTGTATAAATAGAAAAATCAGAATTATTAGATCATCTTGGTTTCTATTATTAGTTTTCTCTAGAGAGTGTTTCAAGAACCTTTTTTTAGTGCTTTGTGATTTCAATTCAAGATCAAACCTTTTGCTTATTCATAGTTCAATATAATTCGGTAATCTTTCTTCATTATTTCTTTGTTATTTCTTCCATTGTTAATTAGATTATTTTCTTAGTTATTTTCCATGTTTCAAAGTATGAGTTTTTATATGACTTTTGTTATTGTTTTCATGATTATGAGTGAGTAGTCCAATTTCTAGAATGGTGGAGATCTATGTATGCAATGAGGGATTGATAGATTAGTTTGATTATCTTGTATTTCAACTGTTTCCTTTGATTGATTCTTCATGCTAGTTTTCTATTGTTGCAATACTGAATCTACTTCGAGAGGAGAGATACCGTATAGGCTTTCAATTATTAGGCAAAGTGACCCTTGACTATGTGAGAGCGGCTGGGTAATCTTTGAGGGAAGTAATGTTCGAGAGAAATTACATGTGCCCTATACAGTTGACTTACTAGGTGGTTATTATTTATCCCTGATTTCCCGAATTGTATGCATAGTGATCCATGATTCTAGTACTTTATTAATATATTTACACCTTCATTTTCACTTCTGCTATTGTTTAGTTTAGTAACACAACTCCATTCATCTGATTTTGTTGGTGTAATATTAGAGTTCAGATACAATAATATAACTTCTCCCTGTGGATTCGATCCTGACTTCCCTGACTACTAGTTAGTGGACCTTAGGTTATTTTTTATTAGGTGAAACGACTTTAGCCTATCAAATTTTGGCGTCGTTGCCGAGGAGACGGTTTATTTTATTTTGTCTGAATTATAGTATTAAACTAACCTCTACTCTGAAGAACACCTGTTCTTTGGAGCATCTCACATTTGTTTTAGTGTTTTTGGTGTATGAGCAGGAAATTGAAATCCCCAAATCTCATCCCGTTCGATCCAGAGATTGAAAAGACCGCTCGTAGACTCAGAAAGAAAACTAAACAAGCTAAGCTGTCTGCAGGGACACCCTCCCAAAAGACACCTTCTCCACCATCATCCCCACACCAAGAATCCCCCACCTCACCTATTACTCTCAACATGGGTGAGAATGTTACTCGATCCTTCAGAGACTATGCACAACCATCTCCTGATAACGTGCCTACTGGGGTACGGATGCCCACTATTGCTGCTACAAATTTTGGGATCAAAATATGGTTTAGAACAATCAGTTCGCTGGGTTACCATCTGAAGACCCAAATTAGCACCTGTAGAGATTTTTACAGTGTTGTGCTACTCAGAAGCAAGCTGGTGTTACTCCTGATGAGATGAAACTCCTCCTATTTGGTTTCTCTCTGCGCGATAAAGCTTTGTTTTGGTATAATAAGCTGCCTTCCACCATCACCACCTGGCCAGAACTTTCCAAGATTTTTTCTTATCAAGTGGTACCCCTACCAGAAAACTGCAGATATGAGACATGCTATAGTTACTTTCACCCAAGATCCTGGTGAATCTCTATATGAAGCTTGGGAGCGGTTCAAGGATCTACAGCGTCTATTCCTCATCATGGGATGGACCAGTGGTACTTGTGTAAGATTTTCTACACTAGAGTTGATGCAGATACACGACGGGTAATTGATGGAGCATCTGGTGGGTTCTTCATGGATAAAGCAATTGAGGAAGGGTATGAACTTTTGGAGAAGCTAGCATCTAATCAAGCATCTATCATTCGTTCCTCTTTGAAAAAGGGAGGTAAACATGATGTTGAAGCCATTTCCCTACTGTCTAGGCAACTAGCTGCTCTAACTCAGAAGATTGATTAATGCGATGGCTAGTGCTTCTAACTATAATGTGAATATATGTGATGCTTGTGGAATATCTGGGCACAACTCTCAAGAGTGTCTAGCGCTGGGAAATAACTGTGAGGCCGTCAATGCTTCCAGTCAAACCTAGGAACCAGTTCAACCCATATTCCAACACTTATAATCCTGGGTTAAGACACCATCCAACTCTCCTATAGGATACTAATGTGTTGAACCCTCCACCTCAACAACCATATCCGCCTCAACAACAGGGTCAACAATACCAACCTCCACAACAAGCTCCACCTGGTTTTCAGAGAAATCAAGCACCTCCACAGCCTGCCCCTACTGCTGACCCAGCCATGACAGAGTTGAAGAATATGATGTTCCAGATGCAGAAAGGGTTCAATGCTTTTCAAGCTGACACAAAAGCTCAATTGGAAAATTTGGGCACGCATAACAAGATGTTGGAGACTCAATAGCTCAGTTGGCTAGTTCTTCTGCTAGTAGGCCACCTGGGGCCTTACCTTCCAATCAATGCAACCAAGGGACACTGCCAATGCCATCACTCTTAGGAGTGGAACACATTATGATGGTCCCCCAATGCCTAAGGATGGTCCGGTTGAGCCAGAAAAAAATGCATACGTCACTGAAACTTCGGCAGCTCCTGAGGCTACCACCAACACAAATACAAAGAAGCAGATAGTACCTGAAAAAATTCCTCCACCACTCCTGCATAAAGGTACCATTCCCCACTCGTCTATCAAAGAATAAGCTGGATCACCAACTTGGTAAGTTTATGGAGGTAGTGAAAATCTTCAGGTAACTGTTCCATTTACTGAACTCATTACTCAAGTACCTGCATATGCTAAATTTTTGAAGGAAATTTTGACTAGGAAAAGAGCCTTTAATGCAGTAGAAACTGTTGCCTTTACTGAAGAATGTAGTGCTCTTTTGCAAAATCAATCCCCCTCCAAAATCGAAAGATCCGGGGAGTTTCTCCATCCCTTGTAATATTGGCACCATATTTATTGACAAAGCCTTATGTGATTTAGGTGCTAGTGTCATGCCCTTGACTGTTTGCAAAAAGCTTGACATGAGAGATTTAAAATGTACCAACATTACTCTTCAAATGGCTGACCGTTCTGTTAAATACCCCCTAGGTATCTTAGAGGACGTTCCTGTGAGGGTAGGTAAATTTTATTCCTGTGGATTTTGTTGTGCTTGACATGGAAGAGGATACTCAAATCCCAATCATTTTAGGGAGACCATTCCTTCATACTGCTGGAGCTGTCATAGATGTAAAAATGGGAAATTGACTTTGACTGTGGGGATGATAAGGTAACTTTTAGTTTGACCAATGCTTTGAAAAGTCCCATGCTAGAGGAAGCCTGTTAAATAGATGTCATTGATGTGCTGGTTAATGATGACATGCCTCAATCCCTTTGCGGGATCCACTGGAGGCTTTGCTTTGTTTTACCTTTCCACAGGTGATGATATTATCCGGACTACTGAAGTGGATGCTTGGGAAGCAGCTTTTACCTGTGTCGAGCTTGATGTACTCCATCATGAGGATGAACGGTTAGTATGTGCTACTCACCGGTAGAGGTAAAGAAACCTGAACTGAAACCCCTTCCCCCTTCTCTGCGAATGCTTTTCTGGATGATTCTGAAAATTGCCCTGTGATTGTTAGTGCTGCATTAAATGATGGTCAAATGTCTCAACTTTTGTCTGTTTTGCGACAACATAAAAAGGCCATTGGATATAATATTGATGATTTGAAAGGCATAAGCCCTGACTTTTGCATGCATAAAATTCATCTTGAGGATGATCATCGTCCTAGTATACAAGGTCAGCGTCGTTTGAACCCGAATATGCAGGAAGTTGTCAAAAAAGAGGTTATGAAATTGCTTGATGCTGGGATTATCTATCCTATTTCTGATTCTAAGTGGGTGAGTCCAGTTCAAGTGGTTCCTAAAAAGGGCGTACTACTGTAGTTAAAAATGAGAAAAATGAATTAATTGCTACAAGAGTAGTTACTGGGTGGCGTATGTGCATTGATTATAGGAAATTAAATGTTGCCACTAAGAAAGACCATTTTCCCCTTCCCTTCATTGATCAGATGTTGGAACGTCTAGCTTGTCATTCTCATTTTGTTATCTAGATGGCTATTCTGGTTTCTTCCAAATCCCTATCCACCCAGATGACCAGGAGAAGACCACCTTTACATGTCCTTATGGTACCTTTGCATATGAAGGATGCCCTTTGGCCTATGTAATGCCCCTGCTACTTCCAACGTTGTATGATGGCCATATTTTCTGAATTTATTGAGTCCATCATGGAAGTATTTATGGATGACTTTAGTGTGTATGGCATTGATTTTGATGCATGTTTGCTGAATTTGACTAAAGTACTGAAAAGATGTGAGGATGTCCACCTTGTTTTGAACTGGGAGAAGTGCCACTTCATGGTTACTGAAGGAGTGGTACTTGGTCATATTATTTCTGAACGAGGCATCCAGGTGGACAAAGCAAAAATTCAAGTGATTGAGCAATTACCCCCTCCTGTGAATGTTAAGGGTGTTAGAGGTTTTCTTGGTCATGCGGGATTTTATCGCCGCTTTATCAAGGACTTCTCTAAAATTGCTAAACCACTTACTCAGTTGCTCCTCAAGGATGCCCCGTTCCTGTTTACTGATGAGTGTCTAGTGTCTTTTAACAGGATCAAGCAAGCTCTGATTACTGCTCCTATCATCCGATCTCCAGATTGGACCCTCCCATTTGAGATTATGTGTGATGCAGTGATTATGCTGTGGGAGCTGTCCTTGGTCAGAGAAAAGACAACATCCTCCATGCCATCTACTATGCTAGCAAGACACTCGATGAAGCTCAAGTTAATTATGCACACGAGAAAGAGCTTCTAGCTGTGGTCTATGCACTGGACAAGTTCAGGACCTATCTGCTTGGGTCTAAAGTCATTGTCTACACTGATCATGCTGCATTGAAGTACCTCCTCGCAAAAAGGAGGCCAAGCCTCGACTCATTCGGTGGATTTTGCTGCTCCAAGAATTCGACTTGGAGATCGAGATAAAAAGGGTGCAGAAAATGTAGTGGTGACCATTTTCCCGATTGCAGTATGAAGATATGGAAGAAGGCGTACCCATTGACGACTCTTTTCCTGATGATAAGCTCCTGGCAGTCACTTATGTTACCCCGTGGTATGCCGACTTCGCCAACTTTTGTGTGAGTGGACAAACCCCCTAGAGCTGAGCTACCAGCAAAGAAAGAAATTTCTCCATGATGCCAAACAGTACTTTTGGGATGACTCTTGCTTTACAAGCTCTGTGCTGACACATCTATAGGCGATGTATCCCAGAGTGGGAGGTGCATGACATTCTGAAGCACTCTCACTCCCTTCCATGTGGAGGCCATGCTGGGCCCTCCAAAAAGTACAAAGGTACTTCAATCTGGTTTTTATTGGCCAACACTTTTTCATGATGCTAGTACTTTTGTTAAGTCTTGTGATGCATGCCAACGAACAGGAAATATTTCCCGTAGACATGAGATGCCCCAAACCCCATCCTAGAAGTTGAACTATTTGATGTGTGGGGTATTGATTTTATGGGTCCTTTTCCCTCTTCCTCGGCAACAATTTCATACTTGTTTGTTTGACTATGTCTCTAAGTGGGTAGAAGCTATTCATCACCAACCAATAACTCTAAGGTTGTCATGAAAATGTTCAAAAAGATTATCTTTCCACGGTTTGGGGTACCAAGAGTTGTCATTAGTGATGGGGATCCACTTTCACAAAAGAACCTTTGAAGCCCTACTCAAAAAGTATGGTGTCTACCATAGGACTGGCCTAGCATACCACCCTCAGACAAGTGGGCAAGTAGAAGTGTCTAACCGTGAAATAAAGTCTATTTTGGAGAAAGTGGTAGCTAAATCAGAAAAGATTGGAGTGATAAGTTAGATGACACCTTATGGGCTTATAGAACTGCTTTTAAGACCCCTATTGGTACCACCCCTTATCGACTAGTCTATGGAAAAGCATGCCACCTACCTGTCGAACTAGAGTATAAGGCTTTTTGGGCGGTTAAAGAGTTGAACCTTGATGCTAAATTAGCAGGAGAAAAGCGTCTATTGCAAATCAATGAGCTTGATGAACTTAGACTGAATGCTTATGATAGTTCGCGTCTCTACAAAGAGCGCACTAAGAGATGGCATGATAAGAAAATTCTGAGGAGGGAGTTCAATATTGGTGACAAGGTTTTATTGTACAACTCTAGACTAAAGCTTTTTCCTGGTAAGCTGAAGTCTAGGTGGTCTGGTCCTTTTTCTGTCACTAACACTAACAAGTTTGGTTCTATTGAGGTGATGAATGCAACAGGTGAGAAGTTCAAAGTTAATGGACAACGTCTGAAGTTGTACTATACCGGAATCCCTGTTGGATCTGTGGAGGAGTTATACCTTCAACCCCATCCCCTTCTGTTTGAGGGATGAAGCATTATGGTCGTGCGGGACCTTTATAAACCAGCGCTAATCGGGAGGCAACCCGATTCTTTCCTTTTTTTCGTAGTTTTTATCTAGATTTTTATTTTTACTTTGCTAATTTTTGTAGTTTGGTGAGAGAGTGAGAGGGTACTTATATTCCTCTTCAGGTTACATGTGTGCAGGATTGCTTCCCAGCTGGAAAAGTTCAATAAAAAATACGAGCATTGCTTACTGGGCATAGCCCAAGGCCATAAGGCGAGGCTGCCCGATCGGGCGCGCAATGGAAACATGAATCGCATAAAAAAGGCAATCGCCCGATCGAGCGAAGTTCCGTCAACTCAATTTACGACAAAAATTCAAGGAATTGGCAGGCTCCCGATCGGGTCGGGCGACTACGCCTGATCGGGCCCGTAACCAGAACTGGGAAGACAAAAAAATCACCCGATCGGGCATGGACACCCGATCGGGCCCGCAACGAACTCAAGTTTTGGAGAACTTACGGACAGACGCCCGATGGTGTCGGGCATCCTCGCCCGATCGGGCCCGCAACCGAACTGGCTGAACTTTAAAGAAAAAAATCACTCCCGATGGCATCGGGCAAGTCACGCCCGATCGGGCTCGGGTTCCGGATGGCCAAATTAAAGGGGTTTTTTCCCCTTCTTTTCACTCACTTCCTCTCACACTTTCCCTCTCCTCCAAACCCTAACCCCCAAATTCTCTCATCTTCTTCTCCAAACCCCCCTTTCCACCATTGAAGACCCTCACTCAAACCTTCAAATTCTCACCAATTTTTCTCTCCTATCACTTTCTACTAATCTCTCACTCCACTTTCTTCACTTTTCTCCCACTCTATCTCTCCCCTCCATCTTCTTCTTCATCTTTTCCACCATTAAAGTGAGGATTTGAGTGATACTAGTTTTCCCCTCTCTTTCCCCATTAGAGAGTAAGTTGAAGCTTCACTTTTTTGCACATTCAAGAACCATGTTCACAATGCGACGAAAATCTACAACGGCTCACAACAACCACCACCACCACCACCACCGAAAATTCCTCGAGATGAGACCTTCCCGGACGTCATCTTCTTCACAGAGGAACAAAGAGAACGATTTCAGCGCCTCATGGGGCGCGAGGTAAGTCCTACAACGTTCCTTGACATTGAATTTTTGGATAAATTGGGTATTGCTAATGAATTTAGAGATTTTATGAAAATAATTGGTATGGAATCCCTTTTTACTGTTCATGTCAACACATATCCCGTGCTTGTATATGAATTTAACAGTAGCTTAAAAGTGACCCACCCTCGCTCGGGACCAATTTCCCATGTTTCCTACCGGCTCTTAAATTGGGACTTCACCCTCACCCTCCCGGAGTTTGCTCGCATACTCCGTGTCCTCAACCGGGGGGAGATTGGGCACCCCCCTGACTATGATCACAGGGACATTAACTATGCCATTACAGGGGACGAAACTGATTTTACCCTGCAACATTGTCATGCCCGGTACATCCACCAACCCATTTTTAAAATTTGGGTTTGTTTTATGTCCAAGACTTTGTTTGGGAGGGTTGAAGGTCAGCTCATTCGGGGGGATGAGCTTTATCTGATTGGTACTTATATGTACCGGGTTCCCCGCGCTGTTTTCACTACAATATCCCACATCATGTTGCGCTCCAAATGGAGCGTATTGCCACCACATACCCTAAGCGGCGCGCCGATGGGACGTTTTCCTCTCGTCCCATCGTGAACGGGGGGCTAGTCACTCTTTTTGCTAAGGCCATTCCCGACTTTGACGAGACTCGTTATCAGCCGGCTTTAGGACCCACCTTATTGGACTATGCCTATTTCACTCGCCTTCATTGGTTGGACCGGGGTGGGGATACATACTAGTGGCAAGTTAACGGAATGCCTTCGATTGAACTGCCCAACCCTTTGGCAAGAATCAAACCTGGCCAACCTCACTATCACCTCCTCATTGCCGGTTCTGACTTTTCCACCCCTCGCCCCCCGATACCTGAGCATACCTACTACCGTCGTCCACCCCATGTTAAGGATATCCCCTCATCTTCTGATGCTCCCCCTCGCCCATATTCTACTGCTCCTCCTTCCTTTGATTTTCAGGAGATGATGACCCTGCTTCAGCGTATGGATACTGGCATTGCAGCCAACACAACGGCCATTCAGGGCATTAGCCAGCAGGTTGATGCCAATGGTGTACTTCTTCAGAATCTCAGTCAGTGGGTCGATACATTAGCCAATGATCAGCACCTGGCTTTGTATTCGATGTATGACGAGAACTGTCGCCTTCATCGTATTGCTGAGCATGATGCACATCCCTCTTGGTATACTTGGAACCCGAGCTACAGTCAGCCCGGCGGTGAGGTGGATGGAGATGAGGCTAGTGAGGATATGCACATGGATGACTGATATCCATGTCTCTCCTTCCCCTTGTTGCAATGAGGTCATTGCTACGTTCAGCTTGGGGGAGGACTTCTGTAAGTACTACTCTTACTATTATTGCTTTTTAGATAGATTAGTTTTACTGTGTTCTTAGGCTAGTTAAGTTAGTTAATTAGTTAATTGTTTTACTTTTTTTTTCCTTTTCATAAAAACAAAAACAACAAAGAAAAATGAAATATTGCTGAAAAAAAATATCAAAAATACGAGTTGAACATGAATAGTCTAATTGCTTCCCTGTGCCCCAAACTTTGCCTTGAAAAATGTTTAACTCATTATACTGGATAGTGGGCATTCGTGATTGGGATGTTGTGATGTGATCTTTGATTGCCTTGGTCTTGAGTAGATTTTGATGATAAAACACCTACTTTAACTGCATGCTTGAACTGGTTACATTGTAAGGATTCATTCGAGCCTTCGGATGCATATTTAGTCCGAATTATCCTTGTGTGTTAGTTCCTCATATCATTCTTATCTTGACTTTGGCATTGTACTCGTGATTTCTGATGACTTTGACATTGTGCTGTGATAGAGGCGTTCAATTGTTTGATTTTTGGCCTCAGAATTTTTAAAAAGATCATTTCCCTCCTAGCCCCGCTGAGCCTAATGATTTTTGGATATTATCAAGCCACATTACATGCCTTGAGCCTTTTCAATGTTTATTGTCCCAAGCCTAGCTTGGGGGAGCATTTGTTAGGTTAGAACTATATGTGTGGTTGATTTTCGGGTTGATTGGAAATAATATGATGTTGACATGAGTGAAGTGAATAAGAGAAAAGAAAACAAAGAAAAAAATAGAAAATAACACAGAAAAGAATCAAAAGTCACGAGTCATGAAAAGAAAAAAAAGTAAAAACAGAACAATACATTTTGCTGAAAACTATCAAGAGACAATTGTTGGTTGGTTCGAAAAATCTAAAGTTGGTCATTATTTTGGGATGTGATTGAGACCATGGAAGTTGTTTTTACCACACCTAGTTCTACTAGTGTTGATTGCTCCCCTTTTCTGGGCTTTTCACCACATTCCCCAAATAATTCCCATACCTTTACCCGACCCCATTACAACCCTCAAAAACCTTTTGAGCACTTGTTTGAATGTTTATTGGAATGATACAGAGTCAATGTGCCAAAGTTGAAGTTTAAGTTTGTTATTCGAGTCGACTTGATAGGATGAGCGATATTTTACCTTTTCTAAACACATGAGAGTGTAGAGGGAAGGGATATTATGGTTGGGTTGGTGAGCGTTCGGGCACACTTTATGCTCGCCACAAAAATTGAGAGGAGTGACACCTGGATGAGTCCCTTTTCAAGATGTGGCGTTATGTATGGCTGCTATTTCGACAATTTGCTTAAGTGATTGGTAGTCAAAAGTGATCTGATCACTGAACTTGAACTTTGCTTGCTTGAAGGTTTTTGAGGTCAAAATGTTTGAGTTTCATACTTTGAGGGGTGAAGCAAATTCTATTCATATTCATGTTGTACTTTGCTTAGGGACAAGCAAAGGTTTAGCTTGGGGGAGTTTGATGTTATGATATTATATAGAGTTTTTCTCCCCTATTTATATGCTAAAAGTTATCGTTATGGTGCTCTTAGGAACCATTTGGTACTAACTCTCTCCATCTAGTTGTGGTTTGCTGTTTTGTATTGGATTGTAGGTTTTGGGGAGCTATTACCTACTTTACATGATTGCACATTGGATTAGAGAGGTTAGACGCTGAGTTTCAAGATCCCGAGGATGCTTTCCGGGACTTTGAGCAAAGGAAGAACAAGGAACGCGCATAACCTGACCGGCCCGATAGGATTGGGCGGCCCAGCCCGATCGGGCGAGGAAACAAGTTCTAAGTTTATGCTGCAGGCACGATCGGGCGTCAGACGTCCAGTCGTGATTCGGTGTCTCGCCCGATCGGGCGACTTGGCCCAACATCGGGCGCATCTGCCAACTGTTGTGAAAATGCCACCCTTATAGGCTGCCCGATGGTATCAGGCGGGCCAGCCCGATCTCATCGGGCGCCTCTGGAATTTGGCCAGGATCTTCGGTTTTGGAGCCCGATTGTATCGGGCATCTCCGGCCCGATCGGGCGACTGACGACACGCGATTTTTTAATGAATACAGGCCCTTCTTTCGAGACTTTTGGCTATTGTTTAAGGGCTTGTATAAATAGAAAAATCAGAATTATTAGATCATCTTGGTTTTTATTATTAGTTTTCTCTAGAGAGTGTTTCAAGAACCTTAATTTAGTGCTTTGTGATTTCAATTCAAGATCAAACCTTTTGCTTATTCATAGTTCAATATAATTCGGTAATCTTTCTTCATTATTTCTTTGTTATTTCTTCCATTGTTAATTAGATTATTTTCTTAGTTATTTGCCATGTTTCAAAGTATGAGTTTTTATATGACTTTTGTTATTGTTTTCATGATTATGAGTGAGTAGTCCTATTTCTAGAATTGTGGAGATCTATGTATGCAATGAGGGATTGATAGATTAGTTTGATTATCTTGTATTTCAACTGTTTCCTTTGATTGATTCTTCATGCTAGGATTATAAGTTAGGCCTGATTTATATTTCTATTGTTGCAATAATGAATCTACTTCGAGAGGAGAGATACCGTATAGGCTTTCAATTATTAGGCAAAGTGACCCTTGACTATGCGAGAGCGGCTAGGTAATCTTTGAGGGAGTTAATGTTCGAGAGAAATTATATGTGCCCTAGACAGTTGACTTACTAGGTGGTTATTATTTATCCCTGATTTCCCGAATTGTATGCATAGTGATCCATGATTCTAGTACTTTATTTGTAACAGTCGTGTTTTTAAGCAGGTTAAAATCAATTCCCTTCAACCAAATAAAGGAAGCCAAAACCCCAACTCATTTCTTCTCTCACTCACTCACGGTTCCTTCATTAAATCTGAATTCTCTCTCTTTCCTCAACTTGCTGCTGTTCGTGGCCTTGCCGGAATCCGGATGATCTTCATCTTGCTCGCTCAATTTTCTCTTTCCTAATTTTCGTGGGTCTCGTTTGATGTGTTGGGCTGCTGATCAATTTTTTCTCTCCTCTGTTATTCGTTGCTGTCGTCGGTATTCGACGGAATTGCACCGCCGCAGC